>NC_090265.1:730506806-730809836 GCF_040414725.1 Anabrus simplex
TAAATTTGATTCACGCTGGATGAAGTGGTAGTTAAGGGAAGGTGCCTAAAATTTAACTTCTTAAGTCCCGGTACCTGTGTTATTAGTCCTATCGAAAAGTACTACATAACAAAAGTTGTGGAGAATAAAATGTTCCAATCATTTATGTCTTATACAGTTTTACCATTCCGACTATTATAATAAAACTGATGAATTTAATCATTTGTTGCTTAGTCCGTATCAACGCTGAGTATTGCTGACATGGAAATATTGTTTAATCGTGTTAACTAGCGATGGCTTTTACCAAGATTGTGTTAAGGTGCAAAGCGGAGTGGTCATCGGTCCGTACTGACTGGGAAAATTGTGAAGATAGTTATAAAAAACGAGAATAAATTGTAAGAGAACGATCGCTTGAAGAATAAGACAAGAAGGAGTTGTGCCTTTACATTAGAAGCTCTAATATCCCAGCCCAGAGCCTGAAGAAAACTAAATATGAAGGCCTAACAATATCGAAAGGCCATGCAACTGACCAACAATAACATTGTACTAATCATTGTTGTAGTGTGAATTGTCTCTTCTGCTGCCACTCATCTCTGCTAGATGGGATTACTGATGCGTCCCGACTAAAACAGCTCGTCTGAATATTGGCGGAAAGTAGCTGGGGAGTTAGATAACTGTACATGCTGTATGACTGACCCGACAACGACGGTTACTGCAGCTGCCTATATTTTTAATTAGAAATTAAGTCCGCTGAAAGGAATCTATAGATATAAAATAAGAGAGGCGCCTGTACATTGTTCAGAATTTAAAAACAATGGAATTTCTGTGTCGGTCGTGTCCTCAATAAGAAGAAATTGCAATTTTTAATTTTCCGTAATCTCTGTCTGTCTGTCTGTCTGTCTGTCTGTCTGTCTGTCTGTCTGTCTGTCTGTCTGTCTGTCTGTCTGTCTGTCTGTCTGTCTGTCTGTCTGTCTGTCTGTCTGTCTGTCTGTCTGTCTGTCTGTCTGTCTGTCTGTCTGTCTGTCTGTCTGTCTGTCTGTACGCGCATCATGAGAGAGTGGATGAACAGAATTTAATAAAAATCAGCATGCAACGTCGAAATTGCGTCAATTTGGCAGCAAGATGGCATCAAATTAAAATGTCTGCACACGCTAGCTGAGGCCATGCGATTATTATTATTATTATTATTATTATTATTATTATTATTATTATTATTATTATTATTATTATTATTTCTTGTTTCGTTTCGGCCAGCTAAGGACCACGTCATTTCAACTGTCTCCCTTGAGCTTTAACATTGGTCCAGTATTCCTTCATTCGTATACGGTGTTGCTCCTTTCGCTCTTCCGTCCATGCCTTTCCAGTTTTCATCTTCAGCTTTGGTAGGAAACTCTGATGTTCTTGGAGTTTTTTCTTAAGTGGGACACGCTCCTGGATATCTTCACATGAGATCCCAGTCTCCTGCAGATCTTTCTGTACCTCACTGAACCATGCCCCCTTGGCCTTTTTCTCTTGGTCCGTGTTACGTGTCTCACCCATGGTTGGCGGAGGAGGTTCCAAGCAGCTACCCTGACGTAGACAGGCTAATTTCTAACGGGAAGAAATCTGTTCCTGAGTGCTTCACTTCGAGTACAGGAGATGGAAGAAACAGCCGCTGCTTTAACTCTTCCTCCTCAACCAATCCTTACTTGCTAGAGGACATGGCTCGATGCTACTCAATATCATTGCAGAAATTATGATTCCTTTGAGAGTGTAATTCAAAAGTTTGATCCTTCTAAATCGTCATGTGTGAGTATGTGGTATTTTGGCACACGTGTTCTTTGGAATGAAAGCACCCTTACTCGAACAGACTTCTATTGGTTATGTGTATTTGTTGTGTGTGATTTTAAACGTAATTAGTACCAGGTGACCCTCCTGCCCCGTACTTTCTACTTATAAGTGTCCCGCATGCGCTAGTAATGTATGGGGTGTCTAATAAGTTGTTTTCACAGGGGTAGCTATTATTGCTTGCAGGTATAGTTCCGTTTTTATGAGTTTCGACTTGACAGTTAACCCGAAGTCAGAAATTGGTGCCAAATTGTTACGATTACAAACAACTGATTCACGACACATAACACGAACGGAAATGTATATACTCGAACACCAGAATCAATTATTCTTTGTCGCAACATGCATAACTCACATAAGATTAACCCTATAACTCCTGATGGGAGTCTCTCAGACTCACCTCGCCTTATACTTCTCCTTCTATTTATGCTCATGAATACCAACCATGTTTTTATAATATAATGGCTTCATTCATTACTTCATTAGTCATTCTTCATTATTATGCGCTTTATTTTCACATTGTTACGCTGACACTCAGGCTCGCAAGTATTGTCTGGCCCATCTAGAATATATCAGCAGTATTCTGTTAGCTGTTGTGACAATGAGCTAGTTTCTATTGTAACAGTACCCAAGTAATAACTGGCTCTTATAAGTAACCGTTCATTCAAAATCGGTCTTGTGAGTGAAATAAACTATATGAGTCAAGTTGTTGATGCTGATAGTACACTTCAACCAATGTGAAAAAATGGCTTTATTTGGAATGTGCACCCTCCGGAGCAAAGCAAGGTAAGGAAGCAAAACATCCTCAAATCTCAGACTAGACTTGTCAAGCTGCCACCTTTGAAAACAATTGAATTTCCTATAGACACTAATGACTTATACTTCACATTAGACATAACGGTACTTGAAAATGTTATCTTTCACACCAACTAAATAGGTTGAAATTGAATAAATTCTGTGTTTTGTAGAAGTGACTCTTAGGTATGCTACTGCATGAGCAGTAAAACTGAATTTTACCAATCTTAAAACCATACGAGTCCGAGAGACTCCTCTTGGGTGTTAACGTTCCTAAAATAGCTTAGGAGTTCTACGGTTAACAATACCGCATGACATAGGTATTTAGGATAAGGCTATAAGACAAAGATGGATCATTGCTCGAACAGATAAAACACGAGACAATGAAATGAAATTTCTACTCACCATCTAGAAGAGCTCGCGTTGCTAATAGATTCAATTTCTTGCCAGTCTGAGAGGCTCAGACAGTTGAGGCCCTGGCCTTCAGACCCCAACTTGGCAGGTTCGATCCTGGCTCAGTCCGGTGGTATTTGAAGTTGCTCAAATACGCCAATCTCGTGATGGTGGATTTACTGGCATGTAAAAGAACTTCTGCGGAACAAACTTTCGCCACCTCGGCGTCTCCTAAAACCGTTAAAAGTAATTAGTGGGACGTAAAAACAATAACATTATTATTGATTCAATTTCTCCTAAGGAAGGAAAAATCCTACAAAGAGAATGCACTACTCATTTCTGAATGGCGTATAACTTAGTGCCCTTGCCTCCTGGCCGTTTCATCCACCACGTGAACTGGGTACTAGAGCTTGTTTTGTTTCACAAGATGCCTGAGATCTCCCTTCCGCATGTCATCGCGAACCGAAATATTGTGTTCCTTCAACCACCCAATCAACTAATTATTTCTAGTCGTCATTGTTGGTGCTTTACCAAGAATGGCCGAGTGAACTGACAAAGATCGCGGAAAGAACTGAGCACAATACAACACACAGCTGAGAGCACGTGGTTACAGTAAACAACAGATCGACAACACTGGTAACAAGAACTAGAGTCCAACGTGCTCTATCGAAGCGATCGGCTGTTTATTTATTCACTTAGCCTCCGACGAAAGGCAGCGCTGAAATGTCAAGTCGAAACTCATTACTGAACTGAATGTTTTTATGTCATCCCTACTTGACTTCCAGTTCCCTGTAACCTTATCATCGCTCCCTAGACCACCCCGTTTCCCTGAATGTAACTCTCTGTTCCCTTCCAATCAAATTTCCTAATTTATACGTACCACTGCGGTTTAAGTGAACGCAATCTGAGTGCAGATCCCTATCTCCTACCCACACATTAGGATCTACAAATCTCATTCCCAGTTCCCACATACCCACTCCATAGTCTCATTTAAATCCCCAATTACCCTCATGTCAGTATCCCTCCTACACAGCATTCCACTTATAACAATCTCCGCTTTCTTAAACTTCACCCGTGCTGCATTTACCAGATCCCACACAACCTCAACTATGTTGGTACTATACCAGCTTGTTGGTACCGACGTGAAATACTACCACCTCCTTCTCTTCTATTTTTCTCAACATCTGTCTCAACCAAATTCCTGGATAACACTCTACCCTTGTTCCCTTTCCTCCACACACTTTCCCCACATTGTTCAGAATTTAAAAACAATGGTATTTCTGTGTCGGTCGTGTCCGCAAGGATTTTATCCATATTAAAAATGATTATAGGAAAATATGGCAAAGATTTACGGACCCAGCTGACCGGGAGGAATACCTGAGCCTAGCCCGGGTAGTACGAAATCGATTGCTGGAAAGGAAGATTGAAAAATGGGAGGAAACGTGCCGTATTCTAATAGAAAACGAGTCAGATCGCGAATTTCGGCGGATTATATATCTAAAACAATAAGCATTCAATTATAAATTTCAGTAAAATACCGTAGCGAAGCACGGGTATCTTGCTAGATGATTATTATTATTATTATTGATTTAAGCCCACTAAGGAGCGCTGGTGACTAGTTCTTCCTCGATGCTCTTCTTTGTTCCCAATATCTCTTGAGCCCTGCCGATAATTTCTCCTTTCTCTCCTGTGAAAGGGGCTTCCGACTTCTAGGAACTCTAGGTGGTGGGGTCCAAGACTGTACCATAGCACAAAATTTGGAACGATCATCTATATCAATATCTGAAATCCCAGCCGAATCCAAGTCCTTCTGTACTTCATTAAGCCACAACCTTCCAGTCTTGTAGCTTTTAACCAAAGAAAAGATCTTCTTGGTAAGCCTGTTGCTGTCCATTCGTTGTAGGTGTCCATAGAACTTAAGCCTCCTACGTCGCATGCTGGTGTTGGCTGATTCTAACTGTCGATACAGCTCAGAGTTCGATTTAAGTCTCTAGGTTCCATCTGGGAGCAATCTCGGTCCATGAATTTTCCTGAGGATACGTCTTTCGGCTTTCTCTAGATCATCCATGGTGCCTTTTTTGTTCATCAGGAGGGTCTCTGAGGCGTACAAAAACTGTGGTCTGACAACAGTTTTGTAATGACAGATCTTAGCATTTTTCGAAATGCACCTCTTATTATAATGGTTGTGGGATAGTTGGTACGCTGCATTGAGTTTGTTACACCTTTCTAGGATGGATGTACTGTCTCTACCATTGGGGTGGACCCATTCACCAAGATAGCGGAAGCGATTGACTTTCCCAATCGTTCCATGTATGGTTGTCAAAGGGGGGTTACCGGGATGCCGAGTCTCAAAGTACTTAGTTTTGTCATACGATATGTGTAATCCAGCCTTCACCGCTATCTCGTGCAGGGCTTCAATAGCAATGACAGCATCCTTAGAGTTGTTGGTTAGGATTGCAATGTCATCTGCGAATGCTAGGCACCTGATCTCAATCTTTCGAGTCCCGGCTCCAATGGCAACTGGTTTGATTTCTAGATTCCTCAGTGTACATTCCCAGTTCTTGATGACTTTATCAAGCACTAGATTAAACAGAATGGGTGAGAGGCCATCACCCTGCCGTACTCCAGTTTTTATCTTGAAAGTCCGAGATAGTTCTCCCCTGAACTTCACCTTAGATGTTGTATCCGTAAAAATCTGTTGGATGAGGGTGCGTGTGTTGTAATCAACACCTCGTTCTTGCAGTACGGAGAAGAGTGTCTGGCGGTCGATGGAATCATAAGCTTTTTTAAAGTCGACGAAAACCACAGCGATGTTCATACTCCTTACTTGTTTTAGTTGGAGAATGGTTTTTAGGTTGAAGATCTGCTCGGTACAAGACCGTCCCCGCCGAAATCCTCCTTGATATTCACCAATCGTTCGATCACATTGGCTTTCTACATTATCCAGTAAAATCCTCGACAGCACTTTGTATGCTACTGACAGCAGAGATATCCCTCGGTAGTTGTTGACATCACTGTGGTCACCTTTTTTATGTAAAGGGTGTATGATAGCTGATTTCCAGTCATCAGGGATTCTGCCAGTCTCCCAGCAGTCGACCAAGATCTGGTGTATGGCCTCTGTGATCTTATTTCCACCTGCTTTTAGAGCTTCCGCAATGATGCCATCTTCCGCGGGTGCTTTGCAGTCCTTAAGATGTCCGATGGCATTAGCAACTTGCTGCATTGTTGGTGGGTTAGATGGGAGGTGTATCTCTGGAGGATCTTCAACAGGTAATCTTTCCGTGGGCTCTTCGCAATTGAGCAGCTGCTCAAAGTAGTTTGCCAAAAGTTCCACGTTCTGGCTGTTGCAGGTTTATATATATATATAAGAAAACATAAAGGTCCAATAATACTGCCTTGAGGAATTCCCATCTTAATTATTTCGGGGTAAGATAAAGTCTCGCCTACTCTAATTCTCTAAGATCTATTTTCTAGACTGGACTGCCGCTCACTGCATGTTCCTCAGCGCTAGCCGCCCCCTTGCCTTAGTAAGCCCCGTTTTCGAACGCTCAGTAGTAGGCTGGTATTTGGTACAGCAGCACTACGGTAGGTGTCAACATGTTGACAAGGACTAGTGTGTTCAGCAACGACGAATATACAGACATAAAAGAGGGATGGGACAAAAAGGGGGAATTGTAGAAGGAAGTGGTCTAATGTTCTAAGGGGAACGAGATTGTTGGCTAAGGGCTCTATTCAGGATCAGAATTCAGGACAGGTGTTTGTGAGAAATCGGTACGAGTCACTGCAAGTAGAACAACAGAGGGAAGATGAGGAACAGGGAACTGTTGCTGAGATGTGTGGAAGCAGGAGGAAGGGAAAGGCAGGAAATGGAAATGTAGAGTAGAGGATAGGAAAAGACAGATGGAACAGGGTCATGGGAGGGAGAAAAGGGAGGAGGAAGTATCTTCTGCAGCTCTCAGGAAAGATAGGGCTGACCAAGAGGGGATGGGATCAAATGAGTTGGGTAGGGTTGAGGCTCTGATCATGGGGGATTCCATTGTTAGACATGTGGTGTCATATTGGGTGCCTTGGCGGCACTGAACCCGCGGCCGGACTGCATTCTTAGTCATTACCCGTCCAGGAGCCGTTTCCAGCGCGGTCCGCACATCTGACGACGGTCCGGAACATTATTATTATTATTATTATTATTATTATTATTATTATTATTATTATTATTATTATTATTGTTACCGTGTTTTTGGTGGTAGTTATGCATGAAAGAAGGTGCTGGGTGGTGAATAGGTCTCAAACTACTAAAGTGAAATTAATTTTAAAATTTAACAAGGTTATATTTTCTTTTCAAAAAACAAAGAAATAACAAGTATGGCAGGTACAAAGTAGCAAATCAAAGGGGAGTCACAATATTTACAGGATTTGGGCTTCGAGCCCCGAAAACACAATGCTTGGGCAATCAGCCCAGTTTTACCTCCAAAACACAAGTTTCAACAGAGGGGCAGAAAACCCCATTCATACCTCGGAGCCCTTGCTCCAAATTACACAGAAAAGCCTCCACGAGGCATACCACAATCGATTTTTAAAAGAGCCACTCGCTCTCAGATTTAAGCCTTCTCCCAGGCCACGCCAAATTCCACCTTCAAGTTGTCCTCAACGGACCTAAACACAGGGGTAAAATACCCAATCTACTGAGGTCTAGTAAATAAAAAAGGTTAATTAAATGACCTCTAAGGTAACAATTGGAGAGGAGGCGAACTTGCACTCCTAATACACTTTGTTTTAGACCTACTTGGCACTAGGCCATTAATACAAGGGCTAATCCCATACTAAAGAGGTGACTTAAAAAGAAACAATTTACATTACGTTAACGAAGAATAGGTTGGGAAAATTAGGTCACCTCAAAACAATGTGAGTGGGAGCTCGAGAGGGTTAGCACTCTCTATCCCAATATGCAGCTTTACAAGATAATAGATAAAAGAGTAGTTACATTTTAGGAAAAGGTTACATGGTGGAAAACGCTTCGAACCCGCCGCGAGAGTTAAACTGCCGACCTAGCAAGAAAAGAAGTTATTAATAGGCCATTACCTGGTAGTAGACAGTCGCCGAAGAAAGAGGCGCTTCCCGCCTCCTGCTATGTACTTAATACACTGAAAGATGGAACAGAAGTGGCCAGGAGACCCAAAAATCAGCAGTTTAAATACTCTCGCGGAAGTTTCTAGGCGTTAGGGGAATGAAAACACCCTCCCACAAACACTTTATTGGGTAGGACCCCGCAACAGATTCAAGTTGGGGGAAGATACACCAGATTGGTCAGAAATTAATTGAAGAAATTCGTGATTGGATACATTCAAAACAAGGGGAAGAAAGGGGTAAATATAGCCAACTTAAACAATAACAGAAAGAAATTTAACAAAGAACAAACTCTTGAAATTAAATTTTCTCCAGCAAAATAGTTCTTTGACTCCGCACTAGGTTGCACTATTGTAGATCTTCCGTAGTGTCCTCTAGAAGAGAAAGTTCACACTTCTTACTTTAAGCTAAACAAAAACACATCAAAAATGACACAGTTCAAAAACTCAAAGTTTTCCACGTGGTGACATCTTCTGAGAAAGTAGAGAATTAATAGCGTAGATAAAGTTCAGACTTCCTCCAACAGGGGAGTTTCAATTGGCGCACATTTTAAATAAGCGGCGTGGAGGTGTACCGCCCGGTACAATTATTATTATTATTATTATTATTATTATTATTATTATTATTATTATTATTATTATTATTATTATTATTATTATTATTATTATTATTATTATTATTATTATTATTATATGTTGCTGGGATGAATGATGACAGGGAAAACCGGAGTATCCGGAGAAAAACCTGTCCCGCCTCCGTTTTGTCCAGCACGAATGTCACATGGAGTGACCGGGATTTGAACCACGGAACCCAGCTGTGAGAGGCCGGCGCACTGCCGCCTGAGCAACGGAGGATCCTTATAAGTACATTAAGTACAGTAAAATTAATTGGTCTCACCTCCTTTTACACCCAACGCCGTTAAGTTTATTTACCGCCACCCCCCCCCCCCCCAAAAAAAATATTTAAAAGAAGTCGTGTTTCTTTATGTTTAAAGGAGATTCCAAACACCAATGTTCACGTCTATTACCTTCAATTTTGAGATATAAGTATCCCTATAAAAATAATTTACTTTTTTCACTTCATTTCACACTACTCCCCTCCCCCCTAAGTGAATTTTCCCGCAAAAAAATACTTGTTTCTTTAATAGTAAAGGATCTTCTAAATACCAATTATCACGACTCTAACTTCTTCAGTTTTTGATTTATGTGTCCTCATGAAAGAATTTCAACTCCTTTACACTCCCGCCCCCCAAGATGGTTCCCCACCCCAAAACGCGTTTTTCTTTGTTTTTAAAGAAGATCCAAATACGAATTTTCACATCTGTAACAACTTTAGTTTTTATTAGATGTATGTATTCTCATACAATTAAGTCAATTAATTCTTCAATTCTTTCACCCCCGCCCCTTCATGGATTTTCCAAGAATACGTGTTTCTTTACTTTTAAAGCAGTTTGCAAATATCAAATTTCACGTCTGTAACATCTTCATTTTTGAGATATCAGTAGCCTAATTAAAGGAATTCAACACCATTTTTAGAAACCTTTCCCCACCCCCTTCCACCCAAGTGGTATTTCCGAAAACTAAAAATACACGTTTCTTTATGTTTAATAGAGATAAAAATCCATTTTTCACTTCTGTAACATGTTACGTTTTTTTAGACATACTGTAAAAATTCTCATTTTAAAATTTCACCCCTTTTGAGTTCCCCTTAAATGGAGTTTACAAAAACAAATCACCTATGTTTCTTTACATTTACAGGAGATTCCAAACACCCACGTTTTACGTCTGTAACATTTTACGTTTCCAAGATATTCTGCAGATATAGTCTTTCAAAAAATTAACAACAAATTGTCACTTTTGTTTAACCGCCATTAATTGGATTTTCCAAAAACTAAAATATACGTGTTTCTTTGTTTTTAAAGAAGACCCCATATACAAATTTTCAGTTCTGTAATATCTTCCGTTTCTGAGATATATGTATCCTCATTAAAGGCATTCAGCCCATTTTTCACCCTTTTACACCTCTCCTATTGGGATTTACAGGAAACAAAAAAATACGTGTTCCTTTATTTTTAGAGGAGATTCTAACTACCAATTTTTACATCTGTAAATTTTAAAGTTTTAAGATGTAGACACACTCATTTTAAAAAATTCACCCCCCCTTTTCACCCCCCAATATTTCGATTTTCCAACAACGAAAAAATACGTGTTTCTTTACTTTTAAAGTAGATCCCAAATACCAATTTTCAGGTCTGTAATATCTTCAGGTTCTGAAATATAAGTAGCCTCATTAAAGGCATTCAACCAATTATTCACCCTTTTACACCCTTCCTATTGGAATTTTCCGAAAACAAAAGAATACGTGTTCCTTTATTTTTAAAGGAGATTCTAAATACCAATTTTTACATCTATAAACTTTAACAGTTTTGAGATATAGATACACTCATTTTAAAAAATCACCCCCTTTTCAACCCCCCATTAATTGGAGTTTCCAAAAACAAAAAATGCGTCTTTCTTTATTTTTAAAGGAGATCCCAAATACCAATTTTCAGGTCTGTAATATCTTCAGGTTCTGAAATATAAGTAGACTCATCAAAGGCATTCGACCCATTTTTCAACCTTTTCCGCCCTTCCTATTGGGATTTTCCGTAAACAAAATATACGTGTTTCTTTATTTTTAAAGGAGATTCTAAATACCAATTTTCACATCTACAACCTTTAAAAGTTTTGAGATATAGATACACTCATTTTAAAATATTACCCCCTTTTCACCCCCCCCCCCCTCACCGTTAATTGGATTTTCCAGAAACAAAAAAATACGTGTTTTTTATTTTTAAAGGAGATCCCAAACACCAATTTTCAGGTCTGTAATATCTTCAGTTTCTGAAATATAAGTAGCCTCATTAAAGGCATTCAACCCTTTCTTCACCCCTTTTCACCCCTCCTATTGCGATTTTCCGAAAACAAAAAAGAATACGTGTTTCTTTATTTTTAATGAAGATTCTAAATACCATTTTTTACACCTGCAAACTTGAAAAGTTTGGAGATATAGATTCACTCATTTTAAAAATTCACCCCCTTTTCACCCTCGTACTAATTGGATTTTCCAAAAACAAAAAGTACGTGTTTCTTTATTTTTAAAAGAGATCAAAAGTACCAATTTTCAGGTCTGTAATATCTTCAGTTTCTGAGATATAAGTACTGGTATCCTGATTAAAGGCATTCAACCCATTTTCCCCCATTTTCACCCCTCCTATTGGGATTTTCTGAAAACAAAAAAATACGTGTTTCCTTATTTTTAAAGAAGATTCTAAATACCAATTTTTACATCTGTAAACTTTTAAAGTTTTGAGATATAGATACACTCATTTTCAAATTTCACCCCCATTTTCACCCCCTTAGCAAAGGAATGTCCAAAAATCCTCTCTTAGCGAGCACCTACATCTTAATATGAATATATCCCCAAAATTTCATTTCTTTACGTCCAGTAGTTTTGGCTCTGCGATGATGAATCAGTCAGTCAGTCAGTCAGTCAGTCAGGACAAGTTATTTTATATATATATAGACTAGCGAGATACCCGTGCTTCGCTACGGTATTATACTGAAATTTAGAATTGAATGCTTATTGTTTTATATATAATCCGCCGAAATTCGCGATCTGACTCGTTTTCTGAGAGAATACGCCAAAATTCGTGATCTGACTCGTTTTCTAATAGATTATGGCAAGTTTCCTCCCATTTTTCAATCTTTCTTTCCAGCAATCGATTTCGTACTTCCCGTGCTAAGTTCATGTATTCCACCCGGTCAGTTAGGTCCATAATCTTTGCCATCCTTTCCTATAAGCATTTTTAATATGGGTCAAATCCTTCAGGAGATCCAGCGTGGTGTGGGTGCCTTGGCAATACTGAGCCCGCGGCCGGACTGCATTCTTAGTCATTACCCGTCCAGGAACCGTTTTCAGCGCGTCCGCACATTTGACGACGGTCCAGATTATTATTATTATTATTATTATTATTATTATTATTATTATTATTATTATTATTATTATTATTATTATTATTATTATTACGGAGTTTTCCGTGGTAGTTAGAGGTGAAAGAAGGTGCGGGGGGTGAACAGGTCTCAGGCTACGAAATTAAAGTGAATTTAAAATTTAACAAGGTTATATTTTCTTTTCAAAATTAAGAAATAACAAGCATGGCAGGTACAGAGTAGCAAAGCCACTATTCGAGAATGTACAATTACAGAGTTACAGGATGGGCTCCGAGAGCCAAACCCACAATACATGAACAATTAGCTCAACCTTACGATATACAGAAATTCAACAAAGGGGCAGAAGACCCCAATCATGCCCAAGAGCACTCGCTCCCAATTACACAGTAAAGCCTCCTCGAGGCATACAACACTCAATTTTCGAGAGAGAGCCACTCGCTCTCAACATTAAGCCTATTAAAGGCCACACCAAACTCCACCTTCAAGTTGTCCTCTAAGGACATAGATACAGGGGTAAAATACCCAACCTACTGAGGCCTATTAAGTAAGAAAAAGGTTAATTACATGACCTCTAAAATAACCACTTGAAAGAGGCGATCTGCGCTCCTAATACATTTTGTTTAAAACCTAATCTGGCTCTAGGCCGCTAATGCAAGGGCTAATCCCATACTACAGAGGTGACTTTAGAAAAGAACAATTTACCTTACATTAAGGAAGAATCGGTTGTGAGAAATAAGTTCACCTCAAAGCAATATGAGTGGGAGCTCGAGAGGGTTAAGCACTCTCTATCCCAATATGTAGCTTTAAAAGAGAATAGATGCTAAGAGTAGTTACATTTTAGGAAAAGGTTACATGGTGGAAACGCTTCGGACCCGCCCGGAGAGTTAAACTGCTGAGCTAGCAAGAAAAGAAGTTATTAAAAGGCCATTACCTGGTTATTGAGCTGCTGCCCGAAGAAAGAGGCGCTTCCCGCCCCCTGCTGCGTACTTTACACACTGAAAGATGGTACAGAAGTGGCCCGGAGATCCTAAAATCAGCAGTTTATATACTCTTGCGGAAAGTTCGAGGCGTTAGGGGAATGAGAACACCCTCCCAAAAAAACTTTATTGGCTAAGCGAGAAAACCCCTACACAATCGGAAGAAGAAACACATAATTGGTGGAAAATTAATTGAATAAATTCGGGATTGGCTACATTCAAAACAAGGGGAAAGAAAGGGTTAATATTGCCAACTTAAACAATGACTGAAAGAAATTTAGCAAAGAACAAACTTTTGAAATTAAATTTTCTCCAAAAAAGAGTTCTTTCACTTCGCACTAGGGTGCACCATTGTAGTTTTTCAGTAGTGTCCTCTAGAAGAGAAAGTTCACACTTCTTACTACAGGTAAAACAAAAATACATCAAAAATGACCCCGTTCAAAAACTCCAAAGTTTCCAAGTAGTGACATATTCTGAGAAACTTGAAAATTAATACCGTAGATAAAGTTCAGACTTCCTCCAGCAGAGGAGTTTCAATTGGCGCAAATTTTAAATAAGCGGCGTGGAGGTGTACCACCCGGTACAATTATTATACATGTTCTGGACCCCACAGCAAGATGCAAGACCGCTACTTGGCGGTAAATTACATCTGCTGCCATTGTCATTGTTGAAATTGTGACCAACACCATTGTCGCGCGTAGGCAAGTGTGCTGGATTTCTGGCCATACGAATGACATACTTCCGTGCTTTATTAACCTTATTATGGAGGTGAAAAATTGGACGGTCAATCTCATTCCTATCGTTTATTTCAAATGCGTTTAAATTTTTATTTATATGCCAGGAGAATCTACTGTAATCTAAGAACGTTCTCCGAAGGAAAAGATGGCTCTTGAAAACGAACCCAGGAAAGATTAAAACTGATCGGTTTATGATCAGAATAAGTACATCGAAAATCTACAGCCTGTTTCCAGTCATTCGACAGGGTCAGGAATGGAATGAATAAAGCCCCCATATAGCGGCGAAAATAGGAATTGTGCCGGCAGCCGAAACCTGTCGCACTCCTCTGGGGCAATGATTAATGGATGACAAATTAAATGAAATTATATTGGACAGTGTTGTTGGAGTGAATGATGACAGGGAAACCGGAGTATCCGGAGAGAAACCTGTCCCGCCTTTGTTTTGTCCAGCACGAATGTCACATGTAGCGACCGGGATTTGAACCACGGAACCCAGCTGTGAGAGGCCGGCCCGCTGCCACATGAGCAACGGAGGCTCCTTATAAATACATTATGAATAGTAAAATCAATTGGTCTCACCTCCTTTTACATCCCACCGCCGTTAAGTTTATTTAGCCAACCCCCTCT
This sequence comes from Anabrus simplex, assembly GCF_040414725.1. Lineage (NCBI taxonomy): Eukaryota > Metazoa > Arthropoda > Insecta > Orthoptera > Tettigoniidae > Anabrus > Anabrus simplex. The sequence goes on from NC_090265.1 coordinate 730,521,258, forward strand.
CCCCCCCCAAAAAAAACAAAAGATCGAGTGTTTCTTTATGTTAAAGGAGATTCCAAACACTAATGTTCACGTCTATTACCTTCAGTTTTGAGAATAAAATAATTCACTTTTTTCACTTTCACACTACTTCCCCCCTAAGTAAATTTCCGGCAAAAAGTACTTGTTTCTTTAATAGTAAAAGATCTTCAAAATACCAATAATTACGACTGTAACTCTGTAACTTCTTCAGTTTTTGATTTACGTGTCCTCATGAAAGGAATTCATCTCCTTTTCACTCCCGCCCCCAAGATGATTTGCCCCTCAAAACGTGTTTTTCTTTGTCTTTAAAGGAGATCCAAATACCAATTTTCACGTCTGTAGGGCCTAACAACTTTAGTTTTTAATAGATGTAAGTATTCTCATACAATTAAGTCCATTAATTTTTCAATTCTTTACCCCCCCCCCCACCTCCTTAATTGGATTTTCCGAGAATACTTCTTTACTTTTAAAGCAGATTCCAAATATCAAATTTCACGTCTGTAACATCTTCATTTTTGAGATAACAGTAGCCTAATTAAAAGAATTCAACACCCTTTTCAGTCGCTTAACCCCCCTCCCCCCCCAAGGGTTATTTCTGAAAACTAAAAATACAGGTTCCATTATTTTTAACAGAGATAAAAAATACCATTTTTCACATCTGTAACATGTTCAGGTTTTTTTTAGATATACTGTATACATTCTCATTTTAAATTTCAACCCCTTTTCAGTTCCCCTAAATAGGAGTTTCCAAAAACAAATCACCTATGTTTCTTTACATTTACAGGAGATTCCAAATACCACTTTTTACGTCTGTATCATTCTATGTTTCTCAGATATTCTGTAGATATAGTCTTTCAAAAAAAAATCCCCCCAATTTGTCACTCCTGTTTTACCGCCATTAATTGGAATTTCCAAAAAAAAAGTGTTTCTTTATTTTCATGGGAGATCCCATATACAAATTTTCAGTTCTGTAATATCTTCAGTTTCTGAGATATATGTATCCTCTTTAAAGGCATTCAACCCATTATTCACCCTTATACACCCCTCCTATTCGGATTTACAGAAAACAAAAAATACGCGTTCCTTTATTTTTAAAGGAGATTCTAAATATCAATTTTTACATGTGCAAACTTTTAAAGTTTTGAAATTTAGATACACTCATTTTAAAAATTCACCCCCTTTTCCCCCTCCCATTAATTGGATTTTCCAAAAACAAAAATACATGTTTCTTTATTTTTAAAAGAGATCAAAAGTACCAATTTTCAGGTTTATAATATCTTCAGTTTCTGATATATAAGTATCCTCATTAAATGCATTCAACCCCTTTTCACCCTTTTAAACCCGTCCTATATGGACTTTCTGAAAACAAAAAAATACGTGTTTATTTTTAATGATGATTCTAAATACCAATTTTTACATCTGTAAACTTTCAAAGTTTTGAGATATAGATACACTCATTTGAAAAATTCACCCCCTTTTCACCCCCCGATTAATTGTATTTTCCAAAACCAAAAAAATACGTGTTTCTTTATTTTTAAAGGAGATCCAAAACACCTATTTTCAGGTTTATAAAATCTTCAGTTTCTGAGATATAAGTACCCTCATTAAATCCATTCAACCCCTTTTTCACCCCTTTCCACCCCTCCTATTGGGGTTTTCCGAAAACAAAAAATACGTGTTTGTTTATTCTTAATGAAGATTCTAAATACCAATTTTTACATCTGTAAACTTTCAAAGTTTTGAGATATAGAAACACTCATTTTAAAAATTCACCCCCCCCTTTTCCCCTCCCATTAATTGGATTTTCCAAAAACAAAAAATACATGTTTCTTTATTTTTAAAAGAGATCAAAAGTACCAATTTTCAGGTCTGTAATATCTACAGTTTCTGAGATATAAGTACCGGTATCCTGATTAAAGGCATTCAACCCATTTTTCACCCTTTTTCACCCGTCATATTGGGATTTTCTGAAAACCAAAAAATACGTGTTTCCTTATTTTCAAAGAAGACTCTAAATACCAATTTTTACATTTGTAAACTTTTAAAGTTTTGGGATATAGATACACTCATTTTAAAATTTCACCCCCCTTTTCACCCCCTTAGCAACGGAATATCCAAATATCCTCTCTTAGCGAGCACCTATATCTTAATATGAATGTATCCCCAAAATTTCATTTCATTATGTCCAGTAGTTTTGGCTCGGCGATGATGAGTCAGTCAGTCAGTCAGTCAGGACAAGCTATTTTATATATATAGATGGTATGGGTAAAGGAGTGGAATCAGAGAAATGCTTCGTGCGGATGATGTTATTCTGTATAGTGTAATAAATAAGTTACAAGATTGTGAGCATCTGCAAAATGACCTCAATAACGTTGTGTGGTGGACAGCAGGCAATGGTATGATGATATACGGGGTTAAAAGTCAGGTTGTGAGTTTCACAAATAGAAGAAGCCCTCTCTGTTGTAATTACTGCGTTGATGGGGGTGAAAGTTCCATTTGGGGATCATTGTAAGTACAACTTAGTTGTTAATATAAGGAAAGATCTTTGTTACCGGAATTTCGTGGATTGCAGAGGTGAAAGGTGCGGGCATGAATGGCTCGATATAGGACAATCAGAAGATTAGTTAAAGTTTAAAATTATAGCTATATTTCGTTCTCAGCTATCTTTTGGTTTCTTTTCAAAGACTTTACAATTTCAAGTACCAAAATTTTTCTTACAAGCTGGGTGACAACGTTTAGAAAATCAGAATAACCCACTAATGACAAATTAGCAAACTTGAGTTTGCAGCTCCCTAATTACCAATGCTACATCAGCACAACTGTTCCCAATAACAAAGAGTGAAGGAGACGGGTCTCTCAAGTTCTTTACGTCAATATAAAAAGCGCTATCGCTTTATCAATTTACCCTTAGAAATCTATTTCCGAAAATTCACACCCTTCAGGCCTATCAACGGCACAACCTACATTTTACAAAATCAAACACTATTCACGGTCTTAAATGCTCAACAGTCTAACATCTTAACATCAAAAGAATGAAATCGAATTTCACAGGAGTATTGCATACGCATTCTACCGGGCCAATATGAAAAACTATAGGTTAAAGTTACTGGCCCAAAAATCAAAATGATGTGGAGGCGGACACTTACACTTCTTGAAATTTGCATTGAAAGGCTTCTGGCCCGAAGTTACAGAGGCTAAGCCTATACTACTGAGGTGACTAGATGGCGAAAATACTCAAGTTACAAGCAGAAAAGAGTTGTAAAATCATAGTCACCTCAATATCAAATTGATAGGGAACACGAGAAGGTAGATCACTCTCTATTCCCTGATTACGTTTAAGTTCCTTTGGATAGTTTGAAATTTACATTAGAAGCTTGAAATTTACATTTTAGAAAATGAAAGTTACATTATTAAAGATTGGAAACCTTACCCTCGAGCTAGCTTTCAAAGACTATCACTTAGTTAAACCAGGACTGCCATTACCTTTAGCTGATGGACATCTCGACGATGAACGAGGCACCCCCGCCTCCCTTTACAATCACACACACTAGACTGGAGCGAAGGATAAGACCACCTGGCTTGAAAAATGTGCCAGCTTATATGCTCGAGAAGAAGGCTCCAGAAAACTCTGGGCTAAAGCCCAACACACCCCTCATTTTCATTGGGTAATTAAATAGATACAAGACAATGCTCATTGGCTGAAAAACAAATACCCTATACAAAATTTTCTATTGGTCAACATTTGAAGTTGGCGGGCAGAGATAGAAGTGTTGTAAACTTTAACACAAAAAAACAAACAAAGAATAATCGATTCAGTTCAGGAAATATAGGGATACAAAATTACTTAATAATTTTATTAGTCAATCTTCACACCAGAGGCATAACATAAATTTATAGTAGAGACATCTATAGGGAAGTGTAAAAACTTCTAGTATTAGTTGTGGAGCGTTTTAGTTGTAGATGGCATTCTTCATTTGAATGAACGGGGTGGGTGTACCTCCCGGTACAGACCTCCCCCTCGAAAGTCTTTACTCCTGGTGATACTGTGAAGTCTTGCTTGTTAGAAAATTCGAAGATGAATTTTACAGACAGAAATTTTCTTTTTAAAAAAGTTCATTTATAAAAACTTATATCAAAACAAGTCTTGAAGTTTTCCTGAAGCCGTAGATGTCCGGGATATAATGTTTCAAGTCTGACGGCAAAAGCGTCCGCCGCTGCCGATACTAGGGTGGGGTCCCTAGGACCCCCAAGTACCCTCAGATTCAACTCTCCCGCTACATTGAGAGGGGTAGCCACGGTGATGATCGCCACAGGCCAGATATAGAGAAACTGCTCCAAGATGCGTGAGCGGTTAAATTACCGCACCTCAGCCCTCGCTGGAAAGGATGGTGCTCCAGCACGACATTATGAAGGAGACTGGGCCAAAGCAGGGTGGGCCCTTACCTCACGCTAGCATCATTCTCCAGATGTTGAGACATGGCCACAGATAACAGAGAGTGCACTAAAACAGTCAATTACTTGGCGACAGAGATAGTTTTTATGGAGATCGAGAGTTTGTTTATATTTCTGCAAGTTCAGATGCGGCGAGCGGCATTAAGGATGAGTGTGTAACTTGCAGGCTTAATTTTGGAGGCGGGGGACAGGTAATGGCAGCCAGGTAACGGGAGGAAATAGACCTTACAGGACTATACATATCAAAAAATAATACCCTCGATGGATATGGACGGGGCAGAAGGCCTCCCCATACCCCTTTTACTAACGGCTTTTAAGTTACTGAGCTGTTGAGGAAGGAAATATAGCTGTGTTCTTACTGCCATACCTTAAGTGGCCTATTTGCAAAAACAAGAGGTTTATACAGGTTTTACTTGAGTTAAACGGTCTCTAAAAATCCTCTCAATGGCTGGGTTACTCACCATAAGTGTGGCCAGTGTTTAAAAATCCAAAATAATACACGGGCCATGAAATCTGGGGCAAGATCTTGCCCGCAGGTACGAATTTCTTAACCATGACCTTATCTCCGACCTTTATATTGGTGGGCCTCCGTCCACGATCATATCTCTCTCTAACCTTTTCATGAAAAGCCTTAAGGTGACTTTTAGCCTTCTTCCACAGGGCCCTAATATTATCGGGATCTATTGTCTCTGACAATATCTCATTGAGGGACCAAAGATTCGACAGCGGCGTGTTGGGAAAAAACTTGAACATGAGAAAGGCAGGAGTGAACTTTACAGCTGAATTTAGTGAAAAAGGTAACTATTGCAGAGAAGTATCCCATCAGGAATGTTCATGGTCAAAAGTATCAAAGCAGATCTAAGATTACGATTGACCCGCTCAGACGGAGATGTTTGAGGGTAATAAGCGGAAGTAATTACATGAGATATGTACAGATCAAAACAGAATTTTCGGAATAAGTTTGAGGTGAAAGCCTTTGCATTATCGGAAACTACATACTGAAAGGGACCAAAAGAAGCAAAGATCGTATTAAGACAAGAAATGGTAGACTGAGCGGTAGCCAGCTTAGTCGGAAATAACCATGAACATCTGGTGAAGCCGTCTACACATACAAGAATATACTTATTCCCGTTCCCCTTTGATTGAGGGAAGGGTCCGACGTAGTCTATATACAAATGCTCCATGGGGCGAGATGCCTGATGCGATGACAATAGCCCTAGCTTAGTCGACAATGTGGACTTACTAAGCAAGCAAGATTTACATGATTTAACCATTTCTCTGATTTCGCCGTTCATACTGTTCCAAATAAACATTTCTCTGATTTTATCTCTTGTTTTAAAGAAGCCTAAATGCCCCCCTAATGGGATCTCATGATAGTATTTGAATAACATGGGCACAAGAACAGCTGGAACGACTACTTTCATCTTCTGAATCGTGCCTCGAAGGGCAAAACAATACCCCGTTCCTCAACACATAAGGGACACCCTGTTCCGCAGAAGAAAGGGTTTCCATAATAGGAGCCAGCACTGGATCTTCATGTCGATATTTTTCAATATCACAAAATAACATAGGGGCATCGGTCAAAATAGCACTAATACTAGAAGGAAGAGGAGAATTATCTTCCTGTTCACTGGTCTCAACATCATTACAAAACATGCGGCTTAGTCCATCTGCGACCACATTTTCTGATCCTCTAATGTGTCGCACATCAAATTGAAAGGCTGAAATTCTGATAGCCCAACAGGCGATACGCCCAGTACGACGAGGCCTAGCTAAGACCCAACAAAAAGGTTGATTGTCTGTCCCTAATTCAAATTTGACATGCTTCAGATAGAGGCGAAACTTCTCCAAAGCAAACAGGACTGCCAAACCTTCTAGTTCATAGACGGAGTACTTGGCTTCAGGAGCCGATAAAGTCCTAGACGCAAAGCCGATAGGCCGCCTTCCAAGTTCCATTCGCTGAAGAAGGACAGCAGCAAAAGCAGAGGAAGAGGCATCAGTTTGGACTGGGAATTTCTTAGAGAAATCTGGCATAGCTAATACTGGGGCGTTACAAAGTTTTAACTTAAGATCTTCAAAAGCAGCTTGCTGCGACTGCCCTCATTCGAATATGACACCTTTCCTACGAAGTAGGTTCAGAAGCGCCGCCCTATTAGCGCAGTTAGGAATAAATTTCCAGAAGAAATTCACCATGCCTATGAACCTAGCGATTCCTTCGATGTTCTTAGGAGGCTTGAAGTCGCGAATAGCCTGCGTTCTGGAATGGTGGATAGAGACACCATCGCACAACACAATATGCCCTAAGAATGACACATAAGGCTTAGCAAAAGCTACCTTAAATAATTTGACAGTCAACCCAGCCTTACGGAGGCGATCTAGGACTTCCTTCGGGTGATCTAAGTGTTCTTCAAAGGTCTCTGAGAACTCGACGACATCGTCGAGATAATGATAAAGATATTCACATTTGATATCGGAGAAGACCCTATCCAGCAGTCTAGTAAGGACAGCCGCGCTCGTGGGGAGCCCAAAAAGCACGCGGTTGTATTCATACAAATTCCAATCAGTGGCGAAAACCGTAAGATGTTTGGATGTTTCTGCCAGAGGTATCTGATTATACGCTTGGTTAAAATCTAAGATGGTAAAGAACTTAGTCTTCCGAAGCCATGGAAAACAAGAATGAAGATCAGGAAGGGGCACAGACTGTGACACGACCTTACGGTTCAAATCCCTGTAATTAATGACAGGGCTGAAATCACCTTGGGGTTTCGGAACAAGAAAAATGGGCGATGAATACGCCGACTATGAAGGTCGAATAATACCATCTCTTAACGTCTGGTCAATGATTTCCTTAAGAACCTTCATTTCAGGTGGATATAGCCTATAAGGAGGAAACCTCCTTGTCGGTTAGCTCAATCTTGTACTCAGTAAGGCCAGTGACGCCAAGGGTTTCTGAAAATACGTTAGGAAAAGACTGACACAACCTTCTAATACTTTCGGCTTGGTCCTCAGTGGGGGTAGGCGGAAAAGAGGAAAATGACACAGAATTACATTTCAAAAGAGGAATATTAATGTTACTAGCAAACTTGAATGTGCACGACTTGCTCTGAAGATCGAGCACAAGACCGGAATGAGACATGAAATCGGCCCCCAATATTACAGGGCAAGACAATTGCTTAGCCACAAATAGCTTATTTTTTCAAGTAAATTATGAGATTCGAACTTTAGCAAAAATGAAGCCTAAAATTTCCAGTGGTGATGAATTTTCCGAAACACATTTAATAGAAGACACACAATAGTCCGAAAATTTACAGTAAGCTTTTCGTTTAGAGTACCACTCCTCAGAAATAATGGAGCCAAAGCTCCCTGAATCTAATCACGCCGTGACGGGTTCGTTATTCACTTCGTGTTTAAGAAATGGCGCCTATCCTTGGGTCGCAGAAGCAACTCTGAGGCATTATCTAGGGCCTCAAATGATAAATTAGATAAAGTTTCATCCTTGAAGGAGTCATTACTTGATTTAACGGGGGATGAGCGTCGGGAAGGTAAACATCGTGACTCAGCCCATCACACTAGTAATTTCCTATCTCCTGGGTTAGTGGAGGCAGCACCAGAAGTTGAACAAGACGGTGTGCTGTTAAGTAGAGTGCAATTCTTGGCTAGATGGGAAAACGACTCGCACTTGAAACAACCTTGGGATGGAACTGCTCCGTTCCTAGTTCCACTAGACTTAACCGAGGTGTTCAGGCGATCCGCATTCATAACACTTGCGTGTGGGGAAAGTTCGGCGAGGTGGTGGCCGAGAACTGTCAGATGACGGAGGGGGCTCCCTGGCGACTCGTAAGGTGTTAGCGTACTTTCCTCCTTCGGCTGACACTGCCACTGCCTCGAGTTCCTAGAAGGTTTGGGCCCGAGAGGCAAAATATAGCTATGACCTATAGGGCGGAGAGATTCCTTCTACGATGGTTTGCACAATTTGATATTCTGGAAAATGAAAAGCAAATACCCTGGTATAAAACTTTACATCTTGAATAAAGTCAGCCAGATTCTCATCTAATCTCTGTACTCTGAAGTAGTACTTCTGTATTAGGGATGACATTGCTCTAGCAGGAATAAGGCTAGCCTGACGATGGACATGGACATTTTCTATCGAAGATCTATCAGCTATTGCTAGTACTGTTTTGTCCGAGAGGACGCCTACAGAATACAGGTAAGTTATTTGTAGAATTTGGGAATGAGACAGTGCAAATACCAAAGCATGGTCTAGAAATTCGACTAAAAACCTTACTGTAGAAATGAAATGACATCATTAGCTGAATTAATTGAAAATTTGGATATGCCTTTAAGCAACATGGCCAATGTGTTGGGCAAACTGTTAAAACGAGGCGACTCAATAGGTGACGGCGTTGAAGGCTGAGATGGTTCAAACACAGCATTGCTCATAAAAAGGTGGAAGTTGTATTAGATGATCAGACACTTGTTCCGATGGGGCAGATGTTTGTTGAGTAGGCACTGATTTTCTACTCTCAATAGACCTACTAGAGTCCTCTTCTGCAGCCAAGTTTACAGTTTTAACAGGGTCAGTTTTAGAACTAGCGGCCATAGACAGCAATTGACTAACCCTATTCGACATATCAGACAGGTGTTCCAATAGATTACTCGTTTCCTTAGCATGATCATCCTTTAGTTTTATAGACAATAGGTCCCTAGTCCTATTACAAAAATGAAACAATCTACTCTTTTCATTATCAGAAGGGTCACTATCTTCAGAGAAACTAACTACAGAAGCTAGCTCGGTGGTACTATCCGTAATAGTGGACAGAGCTTCATCAATTATTTTGTCCCCAAATACCGGGACACATACGATAAATTCTAATGATTCCTTAAGTTAGACAATGTCTACCACAACCGTGCCACCAGATTGGACCTTCCTAATTAGAAGTTCATAAATAGTATTCCTCCTTGCGCAGGTACCCAGGTACGAGGACTTCACGAGGACCAGACATATTGATAGAAAATCTAACGAATTTTGAAACTTTCCAGCAACCAAGAACATTTTTAGAGTTCGGAGTTTATGTCAATGATTAGCAGTCAAAAGGGGCTTTATCCAGACCCATTCAACCACGCTCTGCTACTGATTGTTACCGGAATTTCGTGGATTGCAGAGGTGAAAGGTGCGGGCATGAATGGGTCGATATAGGATAATCAGAAGATTAGTTAAAGTTTAAAATTATAGCTATATTTCGTTCTCACGTATCTTTTGGTTTCTTTTCAAAGTTAGACTTTACAATTTAAGGTACCAAAATTTTGCTTACAAGCTAGGTGACAACGTTTACAAAATCAGAACAACCCACTAATGACAAATTAGCAAACTTGAGTTTGCAGCTCCCTAATTACCAATGTTACATGAGCACACCTGCTCCCAATAACAAAGAGTGAAGAAAATAGGTCTCCCAAGTTCTTTACACCAATATAAAGAGCGTTATCGCTTTATCAATTTACCCTTAGAAATTTATTTCCGAAAATTCACACCCTTCAGGCCTATCAACGGCACAACCTACATTTTACAAAATCGAACACTATTCACGGTCTTAAATGCTCAACAGTCTAACATCTTAACATCAAAAGAATGAAATCGATTCACAGGAGTATTGCATACACATTCTACCGGGCCAATATGAAAAACTATAGGTTAAAGTTACTGGCCCAAAAATCAAAATGATGTGGAGGCGGACACTTACACTTCTTGAAATTTGCATTGAAAGGCTTCTGGCCCGAAGTTACAGAGGCTAAGCCTATACTACTGAGGTGACTAGATGGCGAAAATACTCAAGTTACAAGCAGAAGAGAGTTGTAAAAGCATAGTCACCTCAATATCAAATTGATAGGGAACACGAGAAGGTAGATCACTCTCTATTCCCTGATTACGTTTAAGTTCCTTTGGATAGTTTGAAATTTACATTAGAAGTTTGAAATTTACATTTTAGAAAATGAAAGTTACAATATTAACGATTGAAAACCTTACCCTCGAGCTAGCTTTCAAAGACTATCACTTAGTCAAACCAGGACTGCCATTGCCTTTAGCTGATGGACGTCTCGATGATGAACGAAGCACCCCCGCCTCCCTTTACAATCACACACACTAGACTGGAGCGAAGGATAAGACCACCTGGCTCGAAAAATGTGCCAGCTTATATGCCCGAGAGGAAGGCTCCAGAAAACTCTGGGCTAAAGCCCAACACACCCCTCATTTTCATTGGGTAATTAAATAGATACAAGACAATGCTCATTGGCTGAAAAACAAATACCCTATACAAAAATGTTTATTGGTCAACATTTGAAGTTGGCGGGCAGAGATAGAAGTGTTGTAAACTTTAACACAAAAAACAAAGAATAATTTATTCAGTTCAGGATATCTAGGGATACAAAATTACTTAATAATTTCAGTAGTCAATCTTCACACCAGAGGCATAACATAAATTTATAGTAGAGACATCTGTAGGGAAGTGTCCAAACTTCTAGTATTAGTTGTGGAGCGTTTTAGTTGAGGATGGCATTCATCAAGGTGCTTCATTTGAATGAACGGGGTGGGTGTACCTCCCGGTAAAACCTTCATTGGGGTAATCACATAAATGGGATTGTAAATTAAGGGTACAGATCTCTACACATGGTTATGATGGTGTTTAGGGGTTGTAGTAAGGTTGTAAAAGAGAGGGCATATAAGTCTCTGGAAAGACCCCAACTAGAGTATGGTTCCAGTGTATGGGACCCTCGCCAGGATTACTTAATTCATGAACTGGAAAAATCCAATGAAAAGCAGCTCGATTTTTCTGGGTGATTTCCGACAAAAGAGTAGCGTTACAAAAATGTTGCTTAGTTTGGGCTGGGAAGACTTGGGAGAAAGAAGTCGAGTTGCTCGACTAAGAGGTGTGTTCCGAACTGTCAGTGTAGAGATGGCGTGGAATGACATTAGTAGACGAATAAGTTTGCTGATGATGCTTGTTGTTTAAAGGGGCCTAATATCTAAAGTCATCAGCCTGTAATGGTACGAGTTGGACGACATGATATAATGATTAAAATTTTAAAAGGTATCCACTGACTGGAGATTAAAATAAATGGTTATGAAAAATGATTAGGAGATTAAAACAATCAGTGGATCTAATTCGCAATGCCTTATTTTCTAATAAAGTTATAGAAAATACAGGTGGCAATGGAAAAGGCATTACCTGGAAGTACAGATATATATATAATTCAAGTTAGAAGTTAAAATAACACATTAAAATACGAATAAAACACGAACTAAAATAGAGTCAATGGTATAAAAACGCAGTTAACACAAATATGCGATGACAAAGGACATCATTACACACGATAAGAAAGACCACTATCCCTCATAAAACGGATGACGAAGTCTGCTGACTGCTCGTCATCTCAGGGAGATTGTACTCGGAAGTGTTAGCCTACGGCGCAGATCGACCAGGTCCACGCACTCCGTAAGGATGTGTACCACGGTAAGATGATCGCCGCAAGTATACACCGGAAGGGATTCTCCTTTCATTAAGTAGGGGTGCGTTAGTATACCGTGATCGATCCGAAGACGACATAAAACCACTCCTCCCTCCGAGAAGCCCGAAAGGAAGTCCTCCATACCTTCGCTGTTCCTTTTATCACTCTCAGCTTATTTGGAAGTGGTGTGGCCTGGTTGTCTGATAAGGCAAGGAACCGAAGGTACATCAAACAGTCTGTGACTGCTATCCAAGCGTATTCCAACCGCCCGCGTTCCTCGAGGGTGAGCATCGTACAGCGGACGGTTTCCACTCTGAAATACGCAAGGATAGCTTAGGTGAAGTGGCATCTGTCGCAAATTTACAACATGGGACAGAAGCGTTTACTGGCGTCTCAGGCGTAAAGGCGGCACACCAGATTCAGCGAGCAGGCTAGCAATGCGGCTTTTACGAAAAGCTCCCGTCGCTAAACTAACCCCGCTGTGGTGGATGCTAAGAAACGTCAAGATATTTAACTGCTTGGTGCATTGCACATTCAACTCTTGCACATGTGGCTCCCACGATAACTTTCTATCGAAAAGGAGCCGAAGAAATCGGGAAGTGTCAACTACGGGAACAGCGATATTTCCTAAATAAAGCTCAGGATGCGAGTGAAGAGTCCGTTGCTGGCAAAAATGGACAACAGGCGTCTTTGCGGTTGAAAACCGAAAGCCATGTTCTTAAGTCCACCGTTCCAGTCTTCTAATAGTTTTCTGTAACTGCCACTCTGCGACTGCCATATTATGCGAGCTATAATGCAGAGCAAAATCGTCCACATATAGCGACGGTATTACTGCTGAACCAGTAGCAGCGATAATACCGTTTATGGCAATCGCAAACAGGGTGACACTAAGAACCGATCCCTGTGGGACTCCATTTTCTTCAACATGGTATTGCGAATATGCCCCCAACTCGGACGCGGAATAGACCTAGGTAAAAAAAAATCGCAACAAATACCGCAAGTTACCTCGGAATCTCCATTGATGCCATGTGGTGTCATACGCCTTTTCTAAGTCGAAGAAAACAGCAGCCAAATGCTGTTTGTGGAGAAATGCATCCTGGATAGAACTCTCCAGGCGTACCAGGTGGTCAGTGGTCGAGCGAGCGACTCGAAAACCACACTGGTATTCAGACAAAAGTCCTTGTTTCTCCAGACACCACACAAGACGGCGATTTACCAGCCTCGACGGATTTTTGTTTCAACAAAGTAAGAATAATGGGAAAATGGTCACTGTTACAGAGATCATCGTGTGTATTCCACCGAAACAGCGGAACCAACGTTTGGCTGCATAGACTTAGTCTAAGTCTCTGCGAGAGTATGTGCCGTAACGTACACTGAAATGAGTTGGTTCACCTGTGTTCAAAATACATAAATCCAACTCTATTACTAACGTCTCCAACTCGCTTCCCCTGAGGCAAGGCGCTTCAGAGCCCCATATGGGGTGATGAGCGTTAAAATCACCAAGTAAGAAGGGAGGTGTAACTGATCTATAAGATCAGTGACATCGTTTATGTTAAGAGGCTGGCCTGGCGGAAAATAAACATTACTCACAGTTGCTATGACAGGCATCGGAAAGCGAACTCCTACAGCCTCCAGCGGGGTTCTTAGTGGAATCTCTTCGCCGTAGGTATCAGAGTGGACAAAAATGCCAACGCCATCGGAAGCCCGGTCAGCATAAAGTCGTTCTGTCGAGTATAGTCGAAAATTTCTCAAGACCGTATGATAACCTCAGTCTAACTCAAGCTAGCGAAGGAAGCGGATGTGCTGAGTGGAGTGTACAGAACAATGGTTGGTGTGGGGCATTATCGAGGAGTGATAGGAAGGTGGTTATGGAGAATGAAATGGGAAAAACTGAGAAGTGAGAGCACAAGAGTGACTAATGGAAGATAGGAGAGATGGTACTGGTGGCTGTGGTGGTTACGACGCTGTTTGTTATTGAGGGCGTGGAACTTAATCCCCGCCCGAATGCTAACGGCAACATGAGCTGGGAAGACATGGAGGCTATTAAAGGAATGGTCAGAGAGGAGGTGCAGGATGTTTGTACAACAGAACAACTAAAGCCGATGTTCCAGAACCAGTCAAAGAAATCCGAAAAGCTGGAGAGATGGAGAAGGGATAGCAGCGAAGACCGGAAATAATGAAGAAGAAATCAGGAAACTGAAAGAAAAAGTAAAAAATCTGGAAGAAGAGGTAACGAAACTGAAGAAAGTAGAGGCGAACTGTGGTCAGGAACGCGTGAAGAAATGCATTTTTATATACGGAGTGAAGGAAGAGGTAAAAGAAGCTAAAGTTGAAGTCATATACAATGTGGTCGAAGTAATTCATACTAAGATGATCAACTTTAGTGAAGTGGATACCGACGAGGTGGAAAGAGTTGGAAAAGTGAGAGGATGCAAGCCTATCAGAGTGAAGTTGATATCAACTCTTATGGCGGAAATTATCCTAAGAAATGCGAACAATCTTCAAGACGAGAAATTATGGATGAGAAGAGATATGGGAAGTGAAGGCAGTAAATGCTTAAATACTTTAAGATCTCATCTATTTAAAGCAAGAAGTCAAGGGCTCAGAGCGCATATCAGGGGACAGCAGTTGATAGTTTCAGACGGAAAGTGGGTAAGACGTTGGCTGGTGGAGAAGTTGCAGTTGATTGACGAAAACCTAAAACGAGAAGAAAACAGGCTAGCCGACAGGAAGACAGAAGAGGAATTAGCGTGGGACAACGAGGCAAGTAAGGAACGCACGTCTGGTGTCAGTGTACAGAGCAGTCCAGCGAGCAGTGCGAAAGCTGAAGTGGGGAGAGTCAGCAAGTGCCGACAGAAGTTGACTCACAAGATCCGGGAAGTTCAAACGTAAGTAGGCAAGTGTTCAATAAAGAACAAGGAGCACGCGAGGAAATAAAAGGTCGAGACGCCCTGAATAGAGGGAGAAGTTGAAGTCTAAAGACTTATGGGGCAAGAAAGGTAGACTTGCAGGAGAAAAGGAGGACAGGCTGCCCTCCACAGGACAAAAGAAAGATGGAATGGGAATAGAAGAAGATAGGGCCATAAGAACAAGAAGCAAAAATAAGGGAGATAACCGGGAGGGACGGGAGGGTAGGTAATAGCTAGACTGGAAGATAGGGTTTATGAATATTGAAGGATTACTAAATAAGCTAGATAATGAGGCAGTTATTAAAACGGTAGAGAGCTTTGACATTGTGGCGCTACTAGAGACGTGGCCTGAACTCAGGAAAGAAATAAAATGGAAAGGGTATGAGGTAAAGTATAAACCCAGTAGGAAAAAGAGCGGAAAGGGGAGATTTCTGGGAGGCATAGTGCTATTGATATAATAAGAGATTAGTGAGCTAGTAGAAGTTATTGAAAACCAGATACAGGAAGTAATTTGGGCCAGGTTTAGTAGGGGGAAGGGACAAGGGAGGGAAAGGAAGATATGTTTGGCTTACTGCCACCCACAGAACTCTGCTTACGCGAACGAAAATTTCGATGAGGAATTAGTACTAGAAACGAGTACCGTAAGAGGGAAATTTGATGAAGATGGAATGTTGTTATTTTGGAACTGGAATGCCAGAATAGGAGAACTGTGCACTGTTTACAGTAAAGAAGACGAGATCACGATGAAGGTAAGAAGGCGAAGTGCAGATACAGAAAGGAATGGGTATGGATCAAAACTGTTGGAGCTATGTGCCACAGGCAAATATTATATTTTGAATGGATGGTGGGAAGGATATGGGGGGGTAAGCTGACATTCATTACGGGACAGTGGGGTGTGTGAATGATTTAATATTGTGTTCAGAGGACATGCTAGAGTATATCAAAAAGATGCAGGTTGGAGACTGGGCTAAGTCCCATCATGCACCAGTATGGGTATTGATAGAAAGAAGCGAGGGAAAATAGAGGGGGAGGAGGTAATGGGATACATGGAGAAGGTCACTAGCTATATTAAATACAGGTGGACGGAAGAGACAGAACAGGAGCTAAATGTCCGTTTAGAGAAGGAGCTGGATGTAATTAGGTGTGGATGGGAAGGGGCCTTAAGAGAAGGTACTGATAGAGCGCTAGCGTTAATCGAATACCCAATAAAAAGGGTAGCACAGGCGAATAGAGTCCCTATGAGGTGGAAGAAGAATGAAGAGGGCTGGTGCAACAATGAATGTAAAGAAAAAAGGAAATTAGTGATGGTGGCGCTAAAAGTGTTCAAGAAGAAGGGAGGGTACCAAGAAAGAATGGCGTTGTGTAACGTAAGGAAAGAATACAAATTAAAAATCACAGAGAGTGAAAGAGAATATGGATGACAGAGCAAGTAGAGTTGATAAACGAGGAGTGCAAGATGAAACAATTGGAAAGGGTATGGGGCAGAATTAATAAAATTAATAAGGGAGGGAAGTAGGCAAACACGATCAGATAGTAGAGGGTATAATTAAACTTTTTAACAGGATTTTCGAAGGGGGGAATTACCCAAAACCGATTGTAGCGGACGACCAATGGTTTGATTATTTCCGGGAGCAGTTAGGGGGTGAAGACAAATGGAACAAGGTAGAAAGGGAAATTACAGAAGGGAGAAATCTAGAGCTCAAATTCAGGAACTTGATAAAGAGATTTCAAGGGACGAAGTGATGAGGGTGCGGAGTAATCTTAAGAGTAAATCAGCGGGAGGATGTAATGGTATAAGTAACGTTTTTGGAAGGAAATAGGCAAACACGATCAGATAGTAGAGGGTATAATTAAACTTTTAACAGGATTTTCGAAGGGGGGAATTACCCAAAAGAGTGGGAAGTTGGTGTAATATGCCCTATTTATGAAAAGAAAGGTTGCAGAAATCTACCAAAGAACTATAGAGGAATAATTAATTGATTGGGCTGAGAGACAGTCGATATTGACAATCTATCAAAGGGGGGTAGAAGAGGACGTAGAACAACAGATAGTATAACGACCGTCAAGATGATCATAGAAAAATATCTGGAGAGGAAAGGGGGTAAAATGTACTTAGCTGCAATAGATTTTGAGAAAGCATTTGACACGGTTAGCAGAGGTGCATTAATAGAAAAATTAGGGAAGGTGGGGATATCTAGGAAAATGATCAAAGCGATTCAAGCGTTATATGGGAAGGTATATTGTAGGGTTAGATTGGAGAAAAGTCTGATAAGAAGCCAAATAGAATGCAAGGTGGTGCTGAAGCAATGTTGTAAGTTATCGCCCATATTATTTCTTCTGTTCGTTAACGACATCATCCAGGATCACGGTGGAAATAACTGGGCAGTGCCAGCGGTAAATGGGTTGGAGACACCAGGCTTAATATTTGCCGTTGATGTGATCGTTCTAGCCCTGACAGAGGGAGGTTTACAGAAAAGCCTCAACATGGTTGAGGAGTTTGCAAGGAAATGGTCCCTGAAAATTAATGGAAGTAAGTCGAAGGTGATGGTAGTAAGTAAAACTAGGAGAAGGAAGAATGAAAGGATATGGGTGGTACAAGGAGTGAAGATTGAAAATGCAAGCAAACTAGAATATTTGGGAGTAATTATTAACAGGAGAGAAGACTGGGAGGACCAAATTAAGAGGGCGAAGTGGAAGGGGCCGCAGCACTCTTGGTGGTCAACATCCTAGAATAAAATTCCCTGGTATGAATTACAGTTTGCAGAGATTGGTTTTTAAAACGTTGGTGCTAGGCAGAGTACTGTACGGGGTGGAACTGTGGGGTTTAGAGGACAAAAAGACGTGTTGAAACAGATTATATCCAGATCCAGCAAAACAATAATGCAGTTACCACAGTGCACGGCTAATGGCGGTGCATTACTAATGTGTGGGGAGTGTATCGAAGCATATTGTGTTAAAAGAGTACTAAAATACTGGATGAGACTTAAAATAGTAATAGTGGGTGTGGTTTTGCAAGCAGTGTATCTCCAACAGTTGAAGCATATGTATACGGGGTGTTTCGCTTACGAAAGCTAAAGCGTATTTGGATAGGATCGGTATGGGGTATATTTGGAAGATAGTGTGTTACGGGAAGGAGAACAGTAGAGAGAGAGATAGTAGGGAGAGTTAAAGACATCCAAAGGCAGCGCCTGATGGAGGAAGGTAGGGAGAAGTGTTTCCTTAGCCTGCACAATGAAGTCACCAAAGTTGCAAGAATAAGCATTATCAGTGTGAACAGAGCAGAGAGAAGAGGTTTGTTATGGTGGTTGATGGGACTGTATAAGAATAAGGGATGGACTAGAAGGACAGATAAGTCACGGTGTTTATTGTGCGAGAAAGTGTCCAATGACCTTCACTTGGTGAAAGAATGTGTTGCATTAGAAAAAGTAAGACGTAAATTATTGAATCCAAAGGAAAAAGTCCTACTCAAGCAGGGGGATGAACGGAAAATTACTAAATGGGTGGTGAATGAATGGACGAGGGCCGGTAATTTAAATAAATACTTATGTGCTGTTAAAAAATTATGTGTGGTCAAAATAGAAGAAGGAATTGGAACTGCTCTTAAATAGTGAGTCAGGGTTTAGAATATTTCAAGTTGAAAGTAGTTAATGCATAACTCAGCAGTCTGAAGAAACGTTCTGTGTGTGTAGCGAAATGGAACAATAGATTATAAAAGAGCAAGCAGACAGGACCAACCATATGGAACATGGTTCCAGGACAGTGCCTGCTTGCTAAGATGTCTGCGTGTGAGGAGGAAGTGAATAGACGAGTGTTGCTGACACAAAGGATTGGGGCAGGTCATGTACCCCCACAGAGTGACGGTGTGTTTTTATTTATTTTACTGTTTTATATCGCCGAAAGGCATTTATTTTTTCTTTATTCAATGTTGCCGTTCTTCCAAGGTCTCCGAATAGGAGCTAAACATTTCTCTGTTTTATTAGTTTTATATGTCTTGGGTTAGATGTAAATTAGTAATCACATTTAGTAGGAGGCGGTAGGAGGAATAGTATAGTTGGCTTTATGGGTATTGTGAACATGTATTTGGGCGAAAGCCTGCTATAATGTGCAATAAATCAATATGTCAACTACTGGTATGATGACCTGGTCTGAAATTTGTTTCCTCAATACAGACTACACACGCCGAATACTCGCTAATGAGCCGGCGCAGCTCAGCAAGATGCCTATAATAACCGTTACAATTCCATTGTAACAGTGCGATAGTGTGGGTGTGGACTTCTGAGATTTAGGTTAGAAGCGACGAAATGCTACCTAATCTACACTCACATCCCCATCCAAAGATGGAGATAAATGCTCCATGTGCATCACCTCGTCACTAGACGAGATGATGCATGCCTTGAATTTCTTCGACGTAGTCCGGGGGCGGGGTTTCTTCCTACGGGGGGAGCTTGCAAGTTTTCCAGGAGTAAAACCCGCTGACGCAGACTGAGACCCTCCGGGTGGAGGGCGTCAGACCCAATTCGTAGGTCAAGTGGAAGAACGCCTTGTAAGGGCACTCCTCTTTCCCGCCGTCGATTCTTCTTTAGACGGGCTGCGAGGTGATTTCCCAGCCCTGATCGACGATGCCGCCTCCGCCGTTGTCTTCTTCCCCTGCTGTGCCGGCGTAGGTTTCTTAGCCGGCGCAGGCTTGTTTGTGGTTGAAGGCTGGGATGAACCCGCCTTCGAGCTCTTTCTCTTTGCGGCGTTGCTCACTGGAGCGATATTCTGGGAAGTTGTTCCAGTTGTAAATGACGAACTTGAGAGAGACTGTACTATCATGCTGAAGTCTGTGTCTTGGCCGGTGCATTCACAGAATTAAACTTATGGCGCTCTTCCTGGTAGGAAAGACCATCTAAGGTCTTAATCTCCTGGATCTTCTTCTTAGTCAGGTATACCGGACAGTTCCTATCTCGAGGAAAATGAAGACCAGGGCAGTTAGCGCACTTATATGGAATTGTGCGCTCTTCCGCGCCTTGACCTTCTCTTCCACACGTACCACATATAGATGGATTCGAACAACATGCGTCCGAATCTCTGGCATTGACAGCATCGCATAGGAGGCGAGATGTACCGCCTCACATCGCAACGATGGGTTATTACCTTGACTTTCTCCGGCAACACTGACAATTTGAAGGAGACTATAAACTCACCCGTGGCAACATCTTCACCGCTGACTTTGGTGATGCGCCGGACGTGTGTCACGCCACGGTGCTTCTTGTCTTCCATCAATTCAGCGTCAGTGTTCAGAACGAGATCACGGTGGAAAATAACTTCACGAACCATATTCAAGGTTTTATATTCTTCCACTTTGACGGGGATTTCGCCAAAGTGGTTGCACTTAAGCAACCGATCTGCCTGGAGCGCAGTGCTCGTGTTCACCATTGCGCATTTTCTTAAGATCCTCAAGTTCACCGTATACACCCTCGACTGAAAAGAATCGATTTGACCAGCCTCCCCGAATGCGACCCACTCCGATCAGGAGTCTCTGTAGCCGAACCAAGCAGCCAAGGCAATACTCATACTCACCTGGTCGTAGCCGGTATTGCCCAGGGTCCGATGTTGGACAATGCCTAATACGGGATGACTGAGGCAATAAGCACTATGACTCCCTTTCTCCCATAATCCGCAATAGCATGTACCCCATAGCGTGTACAGAGACAGCAAATAAAACATAAAAAAACAATGTTAATAATAGTATGTCCTTCTGGCATTCAGCTGTGCGGGGACCTGTGTTGTCAGGCGCATACTACTGCAAGGGTACATGGGTACATGACATTCCCACCCGCCGATCCCTGAGTGGTCACTGCACGGGATTTCAAGCGTAATCGCACACGTAGGAGGCCCATCTCCGAGCAGCACGCACATCGAGAATGTTGAATCGGTCTACAACTAACCCTCAAAAAACAAATAAAGAGGTGACCATGGCCACATGACCCTTTTGGTCGCCTCCTACGACAGACAGGGCTTACCTGTGAATGTATTCAGTCCCTTCCATCCACAGGAGATCCAACACATGATATCAAGCCGCCAAGGTCGCCCCTTTTAGTCGCCTCTTACGACAGGCAGGGGATACCGTGGGTGTACTCTTCGTCAACGTCCAGAACCCACAGGGGGTACGAATAAGTTTGAGTGGTGTCTTTAAAAGTCGGAAATTTCACAATATGAATATAAAGTTGGAATTCAAGAGGACAAATTGGGGCAAATATTCGTTTATAGGAAGGGAAGTTAGGGATTGGAATAGCTTACCAAGGGAGATGTTCAATAAATTACCAATTTCTTTGAAATCATTTAAGAATAGGCTAGGAAACAAGAGATAGGGAATCTGCCACCTGGGCGACTGCCCTCAATGCAGATCAGTATTGATTGATTGATTGATTGATTGATTGATTGATTGATTGATTGATTGATTGATTGATTGATTGATTGATTGATTGATTGATTGATTGATTGATTGATTGATTGATTGATTATTTTAATTTATGGAGAATCTGGTCGCAGTGCAGCCGAAACTTATGCGCAGGAGTTTTCAAACAGCCACCTGCCTTCTCCGAACAGAGTTGCAATTAAGAGCTAACACGGTTACTATAGAGCGTTCCAACCTTAAATTGCAGTACAGCGTAGATGGAGCGCGCTGTTGTGAAATCGGCTCGTGAAGATCACGCTCGAGTGTGACTCAAACAGGGCATCACAGCTCCACATTTTTCGTTTGTAATTTTGTAATTTTAAGTTCATTCATTCATAAATTAATATTTGTAGGATGGTAAAATAAATACAACATACCTTAATCACTGGCGTTGCTCTCAGACATTGGACGTACACCTTCTATCATTTCTGCAAGGCCTGATGTTCCCGCTTTGGATAAACCGGGTTCGGGAGATGAACTTGAGGATGATCCGGACGATGAAGAAAGTCGTATTAAAAACTTTTCATCGTCGACATCGTCCTGTAATTCGTCTGCTTTCCACAAATCTTTCATTTTTCTTTACTTCGTTCACGTAATTTGCCTAATTGTCTTATGTTTTTATGGCATAAAAATGTTAGTTCAGCATTTGGAACAAAACCATGTTCATTACCCGCGTGGACTAAGGCAAATCACGGTCCTCGGCTTTTCGGTGGCCTAAGTCCCGAATTCACCCCTTCAATGGCAGCCTGCCATGCACTTTTCACTGTCGAATCCTTCCATTCTTTTGTCACTGTCTGCTCAATATTTACCCACGATTCACCTGTGCAAATTATAGCTGTATTTTGTGCCCTCAAACGATTTTATCACCCTGAGATATCTGTGCCTCCAATTAATAATTTCATCGGTATCAATGAAAGCTGCTTTATTACCCCGTCTTAAATAACGGAAGTCTATATCATGTAAGAAGCGATACAACTTAGTTTTGGAAAATCGTGGCAAAGAATCTTCTCCATTTACCCGACTCAAAATCACGTTCAATGTCGGTGGTATGTTAGCAAATAAAAGAGAGTGAACCACCCCACGCACTCCACTTCGCACAATTTCATAATATTTAATTTTCCTTGCATTTTTCTGCCGTCCTTATCTTTTTTTTTTTTTTTTTTTTTTTTTTTTTTTTGCAGGAGTTCGCAAAGGTCCATGTGTGTGTTCCTTCCTTATAGCATAGATTGTTCTTTCGGAACAACCTATAGCTTTAGCTGTTTCACTGACTGCGCTGCTCATATTCATAGTCTTTCAAAGAAGAATCCAGGACACTCATTATAATATTGCGTTCTTTTCCCCTGAGTTTACCTACGGAACGTTTAATTTTAATTTGACGATCCATTGTACATCCTTCTGCACTTTTTCTTCGAACTAAGAACCCCCCGCACGAGCACGAACTGACAACTACACAGACTACACAAACACAACAAACACAATCCACTTGTCCTCAAGAACTACACATTTATCACTGATCTTGTCCGGCTCCATGGCTAAATGGTTAGCGTGCTGGCCTTTGGTCCAGAGGGCCCCGGCTTCGATTCCCGGCCGGGTCGGGGATTTTAACCTTCATTGGTTAATTCCAATGACTCGGGGGCTGGGTGCGTGTGCCGTCTTCAGCATTAGAATTAATCACAGGTAGGGCCCCATTCTTATAGACGCACAGGTCGCCTATGCGGCGTCAACTCGAAAGACCTGCACTCGACCTCTTCGGAGGCCACACGCCATTAAATATTATATATATATTATATATGTCACTGATCATTATTTAATCAATCTTATAATACTGCACACGGCTATCAGTATATTTAAAAGTTCAGCCAGCGGAGTCACTCGTGAAACGTAAACAAACGAGACGTTCTCCCTATCATAAATTAAGAGATAACGAGATAAGGACTTGAGGTATGATTTAAAAATAACTACCATATCCCAAGACCGTTTGCTTTGCTTTGCTTTAACCACGCCATGATCCTTCTGCACTTTTTCTTCGAAATTAGATCCCCACGCACGAGCACGAACTCACGAACCACACAAACGAAATACAATTGCCCTCAAGAATTGTACATATGTCACTGACATGCATTTAATCACTATTATAAATACATGCGACTGTCTGGAAATGTTAAAAGCGCATGTTTGAGAGATCACTACCGGTACTTCAGCCAGCTAGACAGACAGACAGACAGACAGCCAGCCGAGTCACGCGCGAAACCAAAATTCAAGGAGATATTCTTCCTGTCACAAATTAAGAACTAAGCAAGATAAGAACTTCGGGATTGTTTTAGAAATAACTTCCATATCTGAAGACCATTTGCCTCCCTTTGACCCCCCATGCAAATTCAATAGGAAAGACGCTGGCCAGCGACTGACTTTTTCGTGCCTCCACATAAAATTCCCTGAACATGACTGAAAATAAACGCATATACTGCATTTTATTATCATTTAAATTTAAAAATAAACTTATCTACATCGAGCTGAAATGCTTCTTTACCAGCAGTGAAAAAATTAGAAAAATAATGAATATAAAATAGGAGTTATGACGTGATAAGTTTTATGCAATGAAGATTTTGCATTTGGTGAAACTTTCCATTATATTACCTTTTACACACTAAATTTTTTTTTTTACATTTTTTTGTTAACGGCATCAAATGCGCCTTGAAATTCTGTACATAACACGATATTCACCCGTTTTAACCGATAACATTCTGATTTACGGATATTTGGCAAACCCGCTGCATTAGAGTAGGACAGCGCTACCCGCAAAACATGGGAGAAGGAAAGAGACGGAATTATCCCATTACTGCTGTACTGCAATTTAAGGTTGGAACGCTCTATAGACTAGACGGTAGGGGTCACGCGCAGGCTCGCTTTGGCTGGTGACGTCATCTGATCCCCACTGCCGGGCTTGGAGTCAACACGACCCATTGTTATTGTGCGTTTCTATTAATGATTTGCTTGTTTTTATTTAACCACTTGCTAAATATTTTTCAGTTTTGTCAAATATAATTCCCAGTTGTTATGTGTAGGTAGTTATGTTGTAATTTATTTCAGTATTTTTCAGAACATTACAAGTATTATAATAACACTGTGCTTAACACAAACTATTCCAGTAGCTTTCTCACTAAAAAAGTATCTTTCGCCTCGCAAATAAAGTATTTACGGTTTGGTTTTCGTATTTTCTATCCATCCAGTGATTTTAGAACGATTTTATACGTAGTTTTATTTCTAAAACTAGTTACAAAAATTAAAGAAACATGACCAATCGCGAGGAATGCTTTTTACCGTTGTTTTGGTGGATTGTTGGTGTTAAGTAGTATTAAAAACATCTCATATTATATTTATGTATAAGTTATTATTTATAAATGTGTATTGGCCGGTGGAATGTTAGTAAAATCCCCTGAAGAAACGTCAACCTCTTCCACCATATTAGGGGTCACAATTTTTTGGTCGGGAAAGAGATTTCCACAGGCTTAGGCCATATAGAAATGTGCTGCGGAGAAAACCCTCAGTCAGAAAATGCGATCAAATGTTCAATATTTAAAAACACCTAATGAATACTCCTAATTATTATGGTAGTAAAACTGTATACATATTTACATTATATAGGTTCCACACAAAATATTTACACAAGATTTTTACTTGGTTGTTTTACATTACTTCAAAATCAGTCTATCAAACAACTCTTAATTTTTTTCACACTTCTTTTTTCATTAGGAGTTCGTTTACACCTCTTGCAAGAATTCATTTGCCTATGTTTGTTTATGTTTTTCATCCTTATGAACGTTCTGGTTCTAACGAAACATAAAACAACGAAATCTTCAAGATCAGGATGTTTTTCTTTTCTTTTTTCCTTTAAAAACCTAAAATCCCCTGGACATTTCTCAATGTAGTTTCCATGGAAGGCACTAAATTAATTTTCCATTTTCTTCTTCTTAATCTGTTTACCCTCCAGGGTTGGTTCTTCCCTCGGACTCAGCGAGGGATCCCACTTCTACCACCTCCTTACGATGATTTCGCTTTTGTGCCCTTATTTCACGATCTTTACAGAACTGACTCGCTAAATCATTACTACTCAGTGGCAAATTTAAATGTCACGCCGTAAATCACGTCAAATTTTAGAGTTTAACTGTTCTTTGGAAAACGATGCAATTTAATGTCTAAGTCCTTCTGATGTCTATCGTGGTTAGAGCAACCAGCGGCAGCACAACACACCATGGCACAGCACAGCACAGAAAAATTAAACTCTTACACTGTTGAGAAGGTAAACACCATCACTAGACTAATGGTGTTCTGCTTCGTTTAGCGAACATGGGGAACGCGTGACGTCAGGAGGCGTGGCTTGCTACTGCACACCCTACCGTCTAGTCTATAAACCGTGAGAGCTATAATGGATCGCTCAAGGCACGTGCAAGTAACTCTCTGGTAGAGTAGAATGTCTGTACGTGTGCACATTAATTAGCTATTATACTTTGTTTTCAGCATCTTTAACATACCTATTTACAAATGCACCTTGTTTCAGAATGTGTGCAGTAAAATGACTGCTATTTGTTTCTTATCCGAAATACAGCACATTGTAGCGTTCCATTGTAACCATCGACTGGGCATCCCATTCACCATTAAAAGGGCCACCTGCTGGTCACTTACAGACAGACCCCGATTTCAAGTGGTTAGCGCCCTGGGCAAACCATATTTAGCCCCGCCCCCCTCCCCCCCCCCCCCCCCCCCGTTGCGCTCGTTTATCTGTTCCTCTAAGAAAGTAATTGTTTACAGATGAAAGATTACAGTTTTCAAGACTATGAGTTTTAAAGTAGCACATTATCCAAATAAACTTAATTCCCATGATTAACTTTATCAAGTCAAAAAAGGTAACAGCCAAATAAGGAACAGGCTGTTTTTATTATTATTTAAAAAGCCGTTGGTTCAGTTTGATAGTTTGTGTGTAAGTAACTAATTTTAGAAATAAGACGCATATAAATTATCATTAATTTATTGTAATTTATTTCGTTCACATTTAAACATACAAGTTTTGTTTATAGGCTACTTGTATATAATACTGCTTTACAGAATAGATTTTTTTCCCTAGTAAACTCTTGAACAATTTCATCAAAGTTGGTTTTCAAAGTTAAATCTTTTTCAGTGCAAATAAGGACCAATGAGCTTAACTTTTCACTAAGAAGAGTTGCCCTCTTGGCAATTTTTACTCTGCTTAAAATTGAAATATCCCTTTCTGCAGTACAGTTGGTTATTGGTAAGGTCAAAAACATCCTAATTGCAATTTCAATGTTGGGAAATGTACTTGACAAATTGTTTTGTTTAATGTAAGAATACACTTTAGGCAAGTTTTGGAATCCCTCGAGTTCAACATACATTTGAAAGTGTACGCACTCATTTACAAAATCTTGACTGATGTCTTCAGGGGACAGTGAACTAAGGTTCAAAGCAGCATTCTTCACTTCTGATGATTCGGATGAGCAAGTCAGTAGTAGAGGTAACACTTGAAATTTGGAAGCTACGACTTTATATGCTTCTTTCCTTCTTGCTAAGTTTCCTATAAGTGTGTCCATTATTTTAAGGAACACATTATTTTTTAAATTTGTTCTTGCATCTAGGTCTCCTTTAATCCCACGTGTTTCATCTGCAAATATTTTGCGTTTTCTTACACATGAGTAGCTTGGAACATCACACCCACCTATTTTCAAAGCAGATTGCTCATATATGTCAAACTCATCCCTTTTCGCTTTGATGAAGCCTTTCAGGGTTTTAAACTGTTTTACTCCTCCCTCAAGATTAAGATTTTCATACTGCAAGGTTTTAGAACACTTGCCAACTTTTTTCCAAAACGTCATTCCACTCCGACTAACAGAAATGTGGTCTCGAAATTCTGAAATTTAGTTTCAAGCTTTTGTGCCTGAAGTCTACAAGCAGGTTCTACACTGCAGTCTTCAGATAGCTGCCTCAACGATTGTCGTATTTCTTCATAACCTTGTACCAAAGCTCAGACAGCGTCTGCTCTTGCAGACCATCTGGTTTCTGATAAAGAAGTTACCATTGGCGTACCGTTTTCTGCCCAGAATTGCTCCAAAATATTCCACCTGTATGTTGAAACCGAAAAGTAATTATATAATTCCTAGACGAAGCCAAAGAAAACTACTGTGGCAGTGCAGCATTCTGCGGCAGCCGAACCAAAAAGATTTAAGTCATGTGCTGCACACGGTATGTATTCAGCAAGGGGACTTTGCTGCTTTATTCGGACCTGAAGACCTGAGTAAGCTCCTGACATATTGGATGCATTATCATAATGTGGCCCCTACAATTCTTGATGTTGATTTCCAAACTCTCAAGACAGTCAACTACAGGTTTTTCTAGTCTAGCAGATGTATGTGATATTCCAGGCAGAAACTTAATGAGTCGTTCTACAGGCTTTGGCTCTGTTTGAGGGACATATCGTGAAACAATAGTCAACTGGTCAGTGTGAGAGCAATCAGGCGTCGAATCTACAATGAGAGGGTAGTATCTAGCTTCTTTTACTTCATCAGCTACAACTTTAAGCACGCAATTCCCCATAACTTCAATAAATTCATTACATATTTGAGAAGACAGGTATGAGATGTGTCCTTGACCTTTGTTACCATATTCCCCGATATGCTGGGCAAGGAAAGGGTCATATTCACTCATTAACTCGAGGCATCCAAGATATAAACCATTTGAAGTTGGTCCAAAATCCTCATTGTCTCCTTGGAAAGGTAAACCCCCAACTGCTAAAAGTCGTACAACAGAAACTATTCTTGAGATTATGCTTCGCCAGTAGTTTACCTCTCTTCATACCGTGAAAACAGAATTTTATCAACCTGCATTAACTGTTTTTGTCTGGTGATGTACGTATGAACATTACGCCTGTGGTCATGAGAATGTCCATGATGTTTCAGTAGTTCGTAGCTGTTCTTCCAGTCATTAAACCGGTAGAAAAATGTGTTTTTGCATTGTCTGTTTGAAATAAACAGCATTGAATACAGAATACTTTCCCAGTTGACTGTGAATACAATAACCAATCTCTTAAAACAACGTCTCCATTAGGAAGAGTACTCTTAAACGTGTTTTGAGACAATGTTCTTTTACCATCATTGTAAGTTCGCAGAGATTTAAAAAAATCCAGCATTACGTTTTGTTTTGGACAATGTTTAATAACATTCTCAACTACTAAATTTATCTTGACATTCCAAGTAGCAGGATCATCTTCAGAAAATGAATTAGGTAAGGTTACCTCAGGTTGTGATTGTGAAATGGCTCCAAACGGCTGCTGGACAACTTCCGGCTCATCGTTCCATTTAATACTAACGCAGGGCTGATCATTCTGTATATCTAGGCCTTGTAAGTCTTCTTGTGTAAAGTTAAATGGGACCGATGACGAAGCTGAAGGTTTCGTTAAGTCATCTTGGCATTCCGATTCTGAGGTTGGAGTTGAACGAGTCAAAGTAAAGAACTTTCCCATTTTAGGCACTTAAGTAGTTCAAGTTCGTCACTCTGCCTTTTAGCAGCGCGTTGTTTGTATTCAGCACCACTTAACATTTTACTCATGGTTAAATACTGAAAAACATGTAAGAATTATACGAGACAATGAGTTGGCTAGGTGAGGTTAACAGGTTGATGGTGAGCGGATGTAAACAGCAATACGCACACGAACCTTCAGGAGCCAATGGCAGACAGGTGGCTGTCTAGACTAACAGGGTTGCCAAACCACCAACTGCAATTGCTCACCCAGCAGACGCACGAGTTAAATAATACCTATATTATTGTTTTCAGTTGTTCGATTTTCTTCATAACATTTAAATATATAGATTAAGTTCAGGTTTAAAGTTAGAATAGTTTAAAGTATTTTATATAGGCTAATAAAATAATTGGAATCATTTGTGAAAAGTAAAGATAATTTAAGTGTAATGAATTTAAAACGTAATACACGCAGGCCATAATTACTCGATCCGCCGGCCGCCGCCCCTCAAAAACTGGCGCCCTGGGCAAATGCCCAGTCCGCCCATTTATAAATCGGGGCCTGCTTACAGGTGAACCTGCACTGCTGGAACACGTCAGCGGCCGTCACGGACTGGATGGACAGGAAGCGCCACTCTCGCTCCGAGGGAGGTTTTATCAAACTGTGGGCTGCGTTCCAGAACCGAGCATACAACAAGCTGGTGGCTGCAAATGGGGGCAAGGCCATGCCCGTCGTCTTGTGGACAAGTGATCTCACAAAGGAAGGCAGAGCGGGCAAGTACTTGGACAAAGACAAATATATCATCCAGGTTTGGACAACGAACAGTGACTCCGTGATGGGTGAACTTGTCAAGAAAGGTTTCAGGGTGATCTTCTCCAACTACGACGCTCTGTACTTGGATTGTGGGTTAGTATCTCAGCACAATGATCCAGTGTGCCGTTTGTATTGGACCGGACAGATCCTAAATTTAATTCGTGGCAATATCGACTGTAGTACTTCAATTCATCATCATTATCATTTTCCGAATACAGTTCCTTGCGCCTGCTACTCGTCATGTCTCCATACATCTTCTCTTCCATCTACGACGTCTCCTCTCCACATCTCCACTCTGTCCAGAGTTTCCTTGGCCTTCCCGATGGTCTTCTCTTTTGAACAGAAAGGTTAATTTATTTTATGGCAGGTATTCTGCTGTTAATTCTCATACTGTGCCCACGCCACTTAAGTGGGGCCTTCCTATTTACTTTCCTCTCATGAACCTTGGTATACGAGACTCCTACAGCTGCTCAATTTATATCGTTCACACCGACAGGGATAAGGAAGGAGCCCCATATTTCGTCCCCTTAACATATTTGGACTTCAATAAATTCAGGAATATTATGGACAAGGCTAAAAATTGGTACGGTATATATTTTACCGAATATATTCTCCACTTAGGGCAAGTTACAATGAAACGCTTATAATGTAAGGTAGTCAATATTTGACAGTAGAGAAAAAAGCCGGAGCTCGTCCAGGGGCTAATACGCAATATGGCGGGTATATAAGGGCTCTTATGGGACTAACTCTTGGGATCTGGGCCAGGGGCTACTGTGAAAGACATAGGACTTAAGGAGACGGCCTAGGGGAGATTGCGCAAGATGGCGGCTATCCATAGGCTCTTATGGAGAAAGCTGCCACAGGGGAGACATAGGATTTAAGGAGAAGGCCTAGGGGCGATTGCGCAAGATGGCGGCCGCGTACAATTTCCTAGTGCTAGGGCCCCCGAGGCAAGATGGTTGCTATACATTTGGTTACAGTAAATATAGAGATAGATGATCCGCCTAGTCAATACTATGTGTTAATTTTTTTTTTTTTATAAATTACCTTTCACGCTTACATTATATCTAGTACATGTTTCAAGAATATGCACATCACTATTAACATCAGTATCCTCATCCTCATCGAAATGTGCGCTTAGTAACAGAAATGCAGCAGGCCTAGAAAATAGCGATAATAAAGAAAAATGTTAGTAAGAAGAAAAAGAAGATCTCAGTGTTTCTTTGCCATTAGATATTTATGATTTTTACTTCATTTCCTAAGCCTACTACACGTTCTGTCGCAGTGCAAACATCTCAAGAAGAGATGCAAGGTAAAGAAGAAGGAAATTTCAACGCTTCATCGCTATCGAAACAAGTTAAGTTTGTGCCTAGAAACGCTACTGCAGAAGCACGTATTACATAAAAACAAGTCCCTACACATCAACTGTCTGCATATAGGCTCAAAGTTCACAACAAGCCTGTTACCCTATGTAGACGTAAGATACTGTAAGGACCCCAACCTACTCGTAAAACGTTTGCAACTGCTAAGAGCCTATCAAGATGCTGGTCACACAGAGTATATAGCAGATATTTTTTAAATAGAGCAAGAATTACATCATGCAGGCATTGTTGAGTAATAGCTCTTCAAAGTGCAGACCTTACCTGTAAGCTCTCTCTCGACAGTACAACAGTCTAAACACCTTCCTACATTCTCAGCCCTCACTCTCACCTAAGTCATCCTTCTGTAGCATATAGTGGATCGAGTGCATGGCATATAGCAGGGGGGTCTCTTCCCGCAACGCGCTCACTTGCTTCTCTCCCTGGCCGCCTTCTGCGTGGCGTCATGTGATATGAGACAACGCTTGCCCGTCCTGCCGACACGTATTACCACTACAGTCTAAAATGTTCATTACTTCTGAACCATTCATGCAAATAATGTCCTGACAAGGTTATTGTAATCCTTATAAAATACTGGAGGAGTTCAAACAATTTATTTTGATGAGTAACTTGAGGATAATATCGAAATATTTATTTAATTTTAAGGAGTTATATTTTTTACCGCGGACTATAGCATAAAATCGCTTCTAGAGGGCAGCCGGTTGGAAATAGGTATGTGCCATCGCGGACATTTTTTTGTAGAGGTGTCTATGCTCTACAATTCGTACGCTTACACTTGGGGTCTATCGTTGATGGTTCACGCAGCGTAAGCCAAGAAAGCAAGTGACCGACCGACCGACTGACCGACTTTCTACATATTTACTGTATATCGGATCACGGATACATAATAATTTCATAGTGGTTCACTACGTGAACAGTGTTCGTCTTGTCAGTATCTGAAGTAGAACCACTGTACTGATTAAAATGCAGTCAACATATTATGGAAAAGTGTGTGGCGCTATAAATTGTCAGCACGTAAAAGAACTCCCGTGGGACAAAATTACGGCACCTCGAGTCTCAGAAACCGTAAATGTTGTTAGTGAGACGTAACACAAATAACATTATTATTATTTTGCATATTATAAAGACAATAATAACAACAACAACCATCATAGCCAGTTAGTTTGCTACTGCGATGGCATAACAATACTTCCTCGTCAGCAATGCTTGGTTGTTGAAACACTTTGTAATAAACTCTTGAATATCTCCATTATTACAGCTCGTACGGTAAAAAGGTGTCAGATATAAATGACTGAATGAAAATCATATTTTCTATAATTATTGTTATGTGCTAATAGCCGGGCTGAATAGCAACTCAAATGGTAGAGCGCCGGCCTTCTTAGCCCAACGTGGCAGGTTCGATCCTGTCTCAGCCCGGTGGTGAAGGTGCTCAAATACATAGTTAGTGGGACGTAAAATCCAATAACATTATTATGTCCTAATAACTTATATTTCTGAATATATTTTGAAGATCGTGAAATAATACAGTATCCGTGAGCCGATATACAGTAAATACGAAGAAAGACACATAAATGTCGTGCGAGAAGAGACCTGTTGCTGGATCTCGGTTATTTCAAAAGGGGGCCTCACACATCCCAGTCATGAGTGGTTAAAAAACATAGCCCAGTTCGAAATTTCATTTAGTGTGTTTCACGGTAAGACTGTATTCAGATGCAAAAACGTAATGAAAACTCTTATTTCTATTATTAAGTCAAAATTTCCAGTATTCCATGACAAAATAATGTGTCTCTACGTAAGGACCAGGACATTTATTAGAATATGGCATTTTAATGCAAAGAGTAAGGAGCTAGCACTGACAAAATATGCCAATAAGAAGGCTAAGCTTTGGGCTGGTTCATCAAGTAATTAAGTCTCCTAACACGTACGTTTTAATAATTTAATATAATTCCATAAAGATGTCGATATGATGTATAGTTTCCTATGCCATTTGACATAAATATTTACTTCATCAGGAAATAAATTAATTATTTTGAGTTGCATGGCAATATTTTATTTCTTATCGTATTATATGTCATGTATTTGATAGCTGATGTTCAACCTGCTCAGCATGTGACGAAATTTAACGCATTTTCACGTTTTTAAATCTATTGGAAGTGCTGTTACTTATCGAATCGGACTAAGCCAGACTATTATTTGATGAAAGATTGAGAAGATGTTTCACAGGCACGAGAACTCACAGGCTTGCTGTACTACGACTGTGTACCTTACTCGCTATCGTTCACATCGCGTGACGTCATAGCGCTCCAGCCAATGGAAGCTTCAACCGCCGGAGTAGCCTACCTTTTATTCTAGTTACCTTAAGCATATAGTGCATATCGAGCATATAGTGGATTGGTACAGACTCTTTTCCAACATTCTCCCTTCCTTAGGGTTTTAACTCCGCCTCTAGCTGTAGAGCCGGTCTCAAGCCCGGATAAAGAGAGGAGAGACACTCTAAATATTACAAAACCTGTAAGCCTATTGCCCTTTAGCCCACTAGCCCTTTAGCCCTAGAAGGAGGAGGGCGTGGTGAAGAGGAGGAGGGAGAGTTCTTTTGCCCTTTTACCCTTCTAATAAGACGTGACCCCTGGGTTCCATTTCCTATCATATGTGTAGCGCGATTCTTTTTCGATTCAGCATTTTGCAATCCTACACTGAATGAACTTTATCACTTCTAACAGGATAACAAAGTTTATAACAACATTCTATGTTTATCTACATCTCATCATTCTGATTACGCTTTTAGCTTTGAGCGACTATCCTTCCTCGAAAGCCCTAGTGCCGCTCTCCCCCCAATGTTAGTCCCATAAGAGCCTATGTATACGCAAGAGCCCCTGCGCTAGACTGATGTTAGGAAGGGCATCTGGTTAGGAGGATAAAACCCCCGCATTAGCCCAATACGTGAAAAACTCTAGCACACCTCTCCCCAAGTTAGTGCTATAAAGCTCATGTATCACCACTAGCTCCTGTGCTAGAGTAAATTTATAAAGTGTAGCTGGTTAGAAGGATGAGCGATAGGCCAGCTTCTTAAAGTTGGTCTAGTATAACCAATGTACAGCAGCTGTCTTGTCTAGTAACCCCAGCCTCAGTTCCCAAAAGTTAGGCGATAAGACTAATGGGCCATAAGTTACAAGTTGTAAGCCCCTGAGGTAGCTTTCTAGAGTTCAGTCCATGAGAATACAGTATAGCGGCCATCTGGTATAGTAGACCTCACCTCAGTTCTCGAATGGCAGGTTGATAAAACTAATAGGTCATAAGTTACAAGTTGTAAGTTCCTGAGGCAGCTCTCTAGAGTTCAGTCCATGAGAATGCAGTATAGCATACTAGACCTCGCCTCAGTTCTCGAATGCCAGGCTGATAAAACTAATAGGTCATAAGTTAAAAGTTGTGAGCCCCAGAGGCAGCTCTCTAGAGTTCAGTCCATGAGAATGCAGTATAGCATACTAGACCTCGCCTCAGTTCTCGAATGCCAGGCTGATAAAACTAATAGGTCATAAGTTAAAAGTTGTGAGCCCCAGAGGCAGCTCTCTAGAGTTCAGTCCATGAGAATGCAGTATAGCATACTAGACCTCGCCTCAGTTCTCGAATGCCAGGCTGATAAAACTAATAGGTCATAAGTTAAAAGTTGTGAGCCCCAGAGGCAGCTCTCTAGAGTTCAGTCCATGAGAATGCAGTATAGCATACTAGACCTCGCCTCAGTTCTCGAATGCCAGGCTGATAAAACTAATAGGTCATAAGTTAAAAGTTGTGAGCCCCAGAGGCAGCTCTCTAGAGTTCAGTCCATGAGAATGCAGTATAGCATACTAGACCTCGCCTCAGTTCTCGAATGCCAGGCTGATAAAACTAATAGGTCATAAGTTAAAAGTTGTGAGCCCCAGAGGCAGCTCTCTAGAGTTCAGTCCATGAGAATGCAGTATAGCATACTAGACCTCGCCTCAGTTCTCGAATGCCAGGCTGATAAAACTAATAGGTCATAAGTTAAAAGTTGTGAGCCCCAGAGGCAGCTCTCTAGAGTTCAGTCCATGAGAATGCAGTATAGCATACTAGACCTCGCCTCAGTTCTCGAATGCCAGGCTGATAAAACTAATAGGTCATAAGTTAAAAGTTGTGAGCCCCAGAGGCAGCTCTCTAGTTAAGGTCTATACGAATAGAGTATAACAGACATCTTGCATACTAGCCCTTGCCTCAGTTCTTGAAAGTTAGGCTGATCAAACTAATCGGTCATAAGTTAAAAGTTGTGAGCCCCCTGAGGCGACCCTCTAGTTAAGGTCTATACGAATAGAGTATAGCAGCTATCTTGCATGGTAGCCCTTGACTCTGTCCCCGAAAGTTAGGCTGATGAAGCTAATAGGTTATAAGTTAAAAGTTGTGAGCCCCCTGAGGCGACCCTCTAGTTAAGGTCAATACGAAAAGAGTATAGCAGCTATCTTGCATGGTAGCCCTTGACTCTGTCCCCGAAAGTTAGGCTGATGAAGCTAATAGGTTATAAGTTAAAAGTTGTGAGCCCCCTGAGGCGACCCTCTAGTTAAGGTCAATACGAAAAGAGTATAGCAGCTACCTTGCATAGCAGCGCTTGCCTCAGTTCTCGAATCTCAGGCTGATCAGACTAATAGGTCATAAGTTAAAAGTTGTGAGCCCCTGAGGCAGCTCTGTACAGTTAGGCCTATAAGAACAATGTATCGCCATTAGCTCCTGGTCCATCTCCTTAAAGTTAGTTTCATTTAACCAATGTATAGCAACCATCTTGCCACGGGGGCCCTAGCGCTAGGAACTTATACGCGGCCGCCATCTTGCACAATCGCCCCTAAGCCGTCTCCTTAAATCCTATGTCTCCCCTGTGCTAGCTTTCTCCATAAGAGCGTATGTAGCCTACAACCTCCATCTTGCACAGCAGCCCCTGGCCCAGGTCCCAGGAGTTAGTCACATAAGAGCCCGTGTATAGCCGCCATGTTACACATTAGCCCCTCGACCAGCTCCGGCTTTTTCCCCTACTTTTGAAAAAAGCATAAACACTACAAAAACTAAACTACCAAAAATGTGTTCGTAATTTCGTCCCCCCAAATTTATGAAAAGTAAAATTAATCCTTTCTAACCTTACCAAACACTTTCCCTACAATTAATTACTTGAAGGCCACTTATGAAAATGTTTTCTTGGTATTCTTTTTAACACAGATTTTCAGCTTTGCTCGTGGGATGTTAAACGCTTTACTTTCACGTTTGTAACCCATTATCTTGTCCCTCACTGCCTTAATAACCATTTTCATACTCTCCTTATCTCACTGCTTGCGTTTTTCCATCTGAGAATAATAAACTTCATAAATAACAAATAAAATTAAGGGGGCGAAATTACGAGCATTCCCTGATTTACTATAATGGCTGCTGCACGAACTCAGCTCAGCATGAAAAATGAATCCTCCTTGTACACGGAAACTAAACGTGGTGCACACAACCAACTCTTACAACAAGACAACGAGATGACGCTACGCGTGTGCGCGCGGCTAAACATTAGGTACCTGCCGTGCACACTGGAAAACCTTAGGGGACGAAATTAGGTGCGGGGAATGAATTTGGCCCCATACCTTACTGTGAATGTATGGATGGAAGACCATCCCGTTAAATGTATGTGAAATTTCCAGGTGAAAATGAAAGTGTCGTGATTTCCTTGCAGGTTTGGCGCCTGGATTGGAGAGGGCAATAACTGGTGCTCCCCGTACATCGGCTGGCAGAAGGTCTACGGTAACAGTCCTGTGGCTATGCTCAAGAAGAAAGGAGTCCAGGACCGCGTTGCGCGGTCCCTGACGCTGGGAGCTGAAGCAACTCTGTTTTCAGAACAAGCCGATGAGAGTGCGCTGGACGGACGTCTGTGGCCGCGAGCGGCTGCCTTGGCCGAGCGTCTCTGGAGCGACCCTTCTCAAGGCTGGAAGGAGGCAGAACACCGCATGTTGAACCAGCGAGAGAGGCTCGTGAAGCGTGGAATAGCAGCTGACACTTTGCAGCCAGAGTGGT
Organism: Anabrus simplex; assembly: GCF_040414725.1. Taxonomy (NCBI): domain Eukaryota; kingdom Metazoa; phylum Arthropoda; class Insecta; order Orthoptera; family Tettigoniidae; genus Anabrus; species Anabrus simplex. The sequence continues at coordinate 730,558,341 of NC_090265.1, forward strand.
GTCGTCAAAACCAAGGTCACTGTAGAACGTGATGTCGAGTTTTTTGATACAATAAAGGTGGACAGATAGTAGTTCAGAATGTATTTTTATTAACCTAACTGAAATTACAAGCGAGCACAAGAGTCCAGTCTACATCAGTGGGCGTGGAGATACTGAATATTGTGTGTTATTTTGTTAAAGTCTTCCAAGGATTGCGTGAAGAGTTAGGCGATATATTTGCATTATAAAACAAATAAATAGACTTCTTATAAAGATCCAGCTGAATCCACAACGCATGTAACTATTATTTGTGACTGCCTCGAGGACTCAAATATCTAGACACATCTATCTACCTGAATGAATTCAAATTACAGATCCCAGAGAGAAATTACTGACATGCTCATTATCTGTTGGCTATCTGCTCCACACCGGGCAAAGATCACATGGTTCACAGGGAAGGTAGATATTCATACACGCTTGAAGTGGCGGAAGTTTCACTTTTTTAATGTTTGTTTCCTGATGAAAGCGTAACTCTCCTAGTTTAATAAAAGAAAGTCCCGTCTATGCAGCAGGAGAATTCTAATACTTCCAGTGAGTTTCTCTCATCGGTTGGCCGGCAGACGCACCCAGCTTATCTGCCTCCCGTTGACCCCGTTACACAGTGCAGCAAGAGCACGGGAATGCCCGCACTTCGCAGTTCCGGTCCCTGCTTGATCTGTCGCTCCAAGTGTTATCGAGTTGTGAAGTGTTACTTCTCATAATACCTCCGCAAGGGTATTTATGTACGATCATTACGTGAAAACAGAGTCTTGCTGGGAAGTCGTTAGGGGATTTGTAACACACTTTCCAGGTGTACGTCCTCCACATAGAGAGACCATGCGGAAATTTGTAAACAGATTGAGAGGAACTGGTTCTTTGCTCGATAAGAAGCGAAGTGTAAAAACGTGTACTTAACGAGGAAAAAGTAAATGAAATTGTAGAAAGATTAGGACATACGCCTACAAAATCCCTGAGACGACTTGGACAAGAAGAGCTCAGTATGGCGGGCTACGAAAATGTTAACATTGAAATAGACACAGTTACGGAAAACGAACCTATTTGTGCGAATCGGAGTTTCCTATGACGATGCTACAAATGTGTGGATGCAGGAGGAGAACATTTCCAACATCTCCTGTCATAAGCTACGAGCTTACTTTCTTAATTCTTAATTACTAATTTTCTTAATTTTAATTGTTATCTCATGTCATGCACGGATAAAGTGAGCGAAGTGGTGTCCTTGTTGGTATGCCGCGGAGAGGGCAGTAATGAGTCAACGGGTGGCAGGTAAGCTGGGCGCGTCTGCCGGCCAACCTATGAGAGAAACTCACTGTGTATCATAATGCAAAACTTTCAAGATAATGTACTCAAAAATTAAGAATGTTATTGTGTTCTCAAACAATTTCTAGTTCAGCTGTCTACCTCACATAGGTCTCAAATTAAAGATAATTTAACTCTCATCGGGTCCGCCTCCTCTCGTAGCATTTTTCAATTTCCTGGCACATACTGAAAATCTGATCCTGACAGCCTCTCTGTGGTCTGAAACCGCACTGGTTTTCATCCAACTTCCTCTCAACGACTGCTCGCACCCTCCGTTTCAAGATGCCAGTGAATACTTTGCCTGGTATACTAATCAGTGAGATACCTCGATAGTTGTTGCAATCCTACCTGTTCCCTTGCTTATAGATAGGTGCAATTACTGCTTTTGTCCAATCTGAAGGTACCTTACCAACACTCCATGCCACGGCGCACGAGTTTCGTTCGGATTCTGGGGGAGACTCAACATCATGCAAGAGACGAGTCGGAGCGTCTCGGTGTACCCCAAAGAGTCAAAAACTCAGGCCAAAATCTAAAACCTTTCTAGCAACTTTCAACATAAATTCACTTACACAAACTGGCAAGCTGAAAACCCTCACCAAAGCTCTTCACGAAAATCAGATATCCATAATGGCCCTACAGGAAACAAGGTACCCAAATGAAGAGATTTTTGAATCCGAAGGCTACCGATTTTTCAAGAGCAAAGCGCAAAGAGGAATCATCAATGGAGCTGTGATGCTTGGAACCGCGTTTGCTGTTAGAACAAAGATCCTTACATCGGTTGCAAATTTCGAACCTGTGAATGACAGATTGTCTATACTCACAATTAAATGCGCGAACAAAACCTACGCCCTAGTTAACGCACATGCTCCTACAAACGATAAGAACAAGTTTGATCCAGACGAAGTTGATAATTTCTGGGACCTACTGGATGAAGAATTAAACAAAATCCCCAAACACCATGTCAAGCTTCTTTTGGGTGACTTCAAGGCCCAACTAGGTCGTAAACAGAAGTACAAGAAAGTTATAGGAAATTACCCTGCTCAGAAAAGAACCAATCCCAACGGCAAAAGACTGGTGTCCATTTGCGAAAATCACAACCTGCAGGTCATGTCGACTCACTTTCACCATCTACCCAGAAAGCAAATGACTTGGCGTTCTCCCGTCCAAGCTCTCGGAGATTTCCAAATTGACCATGTTGCAATCTTCAGGAGAAACAGCCCTGAAATTATGAATGTCAAGGTAAAGAAAGGCATCAATGTAGCCTCAGATCATTATATGTCTCTTATCAAATTCAAACCAATTCCCGCAAACACAAGGAAGACAACCAAACAGATCACACGCTTCGACAATGATAAACTTCGGCAAAGGGTCGAGGAGTTCCAGGAGAAGGCTAGACCAAATGACTGTGACTTTAACAACGCCAAATTCTCCTTGTTGAGGCCGCCAAAGATGTTGCAGAAATCAAGAGAAGCAAAAAGCATGCCTGGTGGAATGGTACCTGCGAATTAGTCCTCCAAGAAAGACTCAATGCGTGGAAACAGTACTACTCTACGAAATCAGAAAATGATTGGGAAACCTACAAAACCCAACGTGCCCAAGCAGCTAGGGTGTTCAGAATTGAGAAACGTAAATACGAAAAATCTCTCATTGAAAAGATAGAACAAAACTTTAGGAAGAATGAAAGCAGAGAGTACTACAGAGCCTTAAAACGCAAACTCACTGGCTATAAACCACCATCTCTATGCTTTGAGCGAAAGGACGGCGCACTGGCGACGTCAAATGAAGAAAATTACAGTATTCTGGCAGATTACTTCAAGAAGTACTTAATTGCTCTAAACCGCAAAGCGCCATTGAGACCAAGGAACCCTTACAGAGGTACCCAGATTCCAGACCACCCGACAGAGATGAAATCAAGCGCCACATTGCCCGTCTCAAAAATAACAAAGCGCCGGGGGAAGACTCAGTAGTAGCAGAACTATGGAAATATGCCCCAGAGGAATCACTTGATATCTTGCAAAAGCAAATAGAAGAAATTTGGAACAAGGAAACCCTACCCGAAGATTGGAAAATAGCTTTGATCCATCCATTACACAAAAAAGGCAGCATGAAGAACATTAACAACTACAGAGGAATATCTTTGCTACCCGTGACTTACAAAATTCTATCACTTGCCATCCTGGAGCGTTTGGAAGCACAAGTCGAGCATCAAATAGGTGAATACCAAGGAGGGTTCAGAAAAGGTCGCTCAACAGCTGAACAGATCCAAAATCTCAAAACGATCATCAGATATTGTACACTAAGGTCCAAGCAGTATGTGTCTGTCTTTGTGGACTTTAAGAAAACGTACGACTCCATTGACCGGGAAGTCCTGCTAAACATCTTAAATGGATTTGGAGTCGATTTGAAACTGCTGGCATTAATTAGAGCCACCCTGACCGATACAAAATCCAAGGTGAAGTTCCACGGATGTCTCTCGCATTCCTTTGACATCAAAACAGGAGTCCGACAAGGTGATGGGCTATCCTCGATACTCTTCAACTGTGTTCTTGAAAAGATCATCAGAACCTGGCGGGTGAGATTACAGGAAACCAACTACAGTCCATTGAGAATGGGAACCAAATCCAAGGGGATCGCAACAGACTGCTTAGCATTTGCCGATGATATTGCTGTTCTCTCAAACGACATAGAAACCGCTAGAGCTCAAGTTGAAATTTTAAAGGAAATTGCCGAACAAACTAGTTTGCAGATATCGTTTGAGAAAACAGAAGTAATGACTAACATCAAAGAGGCTCCACCAAAACTCCATACAAAATACGGAGACATCACCCGAGTAGACAAATTCAAATACCTGGGTGAGATCATCATGAAAAATGGACTGGACAAAGAAGCACTTCAGGAGCGAGTACGCAAACTGGAAATAGCCTACCAAACATCCCGCACAATCTACAACAAAAAATGCCTTTCCCAAAACACCAAGATACGTCACTATGAAACAGTTCTGAAACCAGTAGTTCTATATGCAGCCGAAACCCTGTCTCTAAATGCCAACAAAGGACTCCTTGAAGAACTGGAGAAAAGAGAACGCAAAATTGTGAGAGGAATCTTGGGATCAAAGTACAGACATGGAACCCATCAAAAGAGATCCAACAAGGAAGTCTACAGCAAAATAAAGAAAATTACCGACACAATCAGAAAAAGACTGGCACGATTTTACGGTCATCTGAAAAGAATGGACGGAAGAAAATTAACTAAAGAAATCTTTCACTTTTTTGATTCAAACCCCAAAACCACAATTCCCTGGTTTAGAAATACCAAAGAAGACCTGCAAATGCTACATATCTCAGCTGAAGACGCCCTTAACAGAGATCTCTTCCGCAAGAAAATATTGACGAACGGGCTAAACCGAGACGAGCAACCGAAGAGAAGACACGGTGCCCCTTGGACAGAGGAGCGTAACCAGGCCTACTCACAAAGAATGAGGGAAATTTGGGCTCTAAAGAAGGCCAAGTTCAGTGTCAAATGCAACAAGACTTAACGTGGTCCGTGATGGCCCCAGCGAATTATATATATATATATAATGAAGTTTGAAGACTAACAAGAAGTGAAGTGAGCATACGATAATAATAATAATAAATAATGATAATGATAAAAACAGTGAGAGACGAATAAATAAGAATAAAATATGTACGAGAACATAATAAGAATAAAAATTCCTGGGGATTACACTGAAAATGTTTGAGTAAGACGAAAAAGAATATGCTATGAATTTACAAAAAACTATTAATGACGCAATGTAAGATGACAGAAAGAATGAGTAATGAGCAGAAGTAGCAATATGAGCAGTGAACATGAGGTAAACTCAGCAGCTTGTAGGGTGTACAGGAACAGTGGTGACAGGAAGAGGAAGCTACGTGGTGGGAGGAGGAAAGAGGTGGTACGTTCCAATTTAAAATGTTGGTAGCCAGAGTGGAAAGGGAGAGGGCTTCTAGAACAGAGGAATTAAGGGTAGTTTGACCAGTTTTAAGATATTTCAAACGGAGATTGTGGATGTGTGTTAACAATACTATGAAAGGAATAGAGGGGGAGGAAATTGGCAGACGGAGTATCGAGAGGTGGGTGGTAGGCAATACGTAAAGCATGTCTGTTCAGCTTATGTGCGTACAGTCGGCCGTCAGCTGGGAGCCAGGTCAATGAACCCCACGTATGACCAGTTAGTATCCGTAGGGCTCGGAGGCGTTGGAGAGACCGTTTATAGACATGGGCTGTATGGTGGTTCCATTTAAGATTATTTTTGAATTTAATTCCGAGGTAGGTTAGTAAGATTAGCCTCTGTTAGTATGGTACTATACATAGTTAGGTGGACGCGGTTTCGAGGTTTGCAAAAGACTATTATTTGGGTTTTAGAGGGATTAACATCGATATGCCACGAGTTGAGACAGGTTTCAAGAATAGAAAGGTAATTTTGTAAGTGTTTGGTTAGTGTTTTAGTAGTTGGAGTGAGGGCCAGTATAGCGAGGCCATCGGCATATTGGTAGAGACGGAGGGGAGGATCATGGTGGGGAATATAATGAGTGTATAAGTTGTACAAAAGAGGGGAAAGTGGCTAAGCCCGCGGTCAAAGGAAAGGGGCAGGAACGTGTTCCATGTATGTTAATTTGAGCGGTACGATATTTGCGGTAGTAAAAATAAAGCGAAAGTTGGTAAGAGGGAGCGGAAGGTGTCGAAGTTTAAATAGCAGCCAGAGTCAAAGACTCTGTCGGCATCTAGGCATACTAAAGCGGCAGTTTTGCTAGGACGAAGGTAGGAATGGAGAGAGGCGGAGATGTGAAAGAGATGATCGTGAGTAGAATGATGGGAGCGAAATCCCGTTTAGGAAGAAGGGAGAAGACCTAGGAACTTGAGATAGGATGAAATTCCCCTACTCAAAATTCCTTGCTGGGAGCAGGGATTTGGGTCTATAGGATCGAAGGTCAGAGGGTTTTTTTTTGTTTTTGGTTTGAGGAAGAGAAATAGAGTGGCCTTACCCCTGTGTTCAGGGTAAGCGCCTGTGTATAGTATAAAGATATAGATGGTACAGTACTAAGAAGATTTATGAGGATAGGAGAGACTTGGATATGATAGGATATATGATCGGAGCCAAGAGAGGTGTTTTTTCTCTGTAATGTCGTAGTAATGTAAAGTAGTAATGTCGGTAGGTGTGATGGGAGCATTTAAGGGGTGCGTATATTCGACTTGGGGGAAATGCGGGAAGGATGGTTGAAGTTCAGATAGGGCAAATGGGAAAGTTTATTAATTACATGTTCGTCCTAATGGGCAAAATCGGGATTTGGAGAGGGGGAAAAGAGAGACTTGTAGTAGTCTGCGAATAAGTTAGCTTTATCTTGGTCAGCACGTGGATGTGTAGGAGGGTGTTGTACGGGGTAGGAAGGAAGGGGTTTTGTAGTTTTAGTTAGATGGCGAAAATTTGTCCAGAATTTTCGAGGTTCATGATAGTCGGCTAAGTCATTACATTTATCGGTCCAGAGTTTACGTTTAATGGCGTTAATGTAAGAACAGGCATGACGTAACGTTCGTCGGTGTTTTGTAATGTTGTCAAGTCTTTGGTTCGTACGTATGAGTTGTAATATTCGTGGGCGAGTGTAAGTATACGTAACGCCTTGGGAGGGACTGGGGGTTTGGAAGGGTGGTAGGAGTGACGGGGGATATGTAGGTTGTCGGAGATTATTATAGCTCGTTCTATTTTATCCATGAGAGAGTGGAGAGTTGGAATGGATGTAGGTGGGGGAGAGCCTTGGAGAAGTTCAGTAATGGTAGTCCGATCATTATTCCAGTTAGTATGGGAAAAGCATGAGTAGGGGAGGAAGAGGGGGGATGGTCTATGATTGGGAAAAATTCCTGGAATGGTGATGAAAGCAAGTGCGTGATCACTACGAAGGGGAACGAGCTGTTGTATAGTAGGGGAAGAGGCGAGGGAGGGAGAAAGGATGAGGAGATCAGGGGTGGAGTTATTAGCAGGTAGGGTGTGGAATGGGAAGGGATGTCGTATGGCCCGGAAATGATTGCATAAATCAGTGAAATCTAGAAAGTGGGGTAGAGTATATGATGTAATGTTTAAATCTGCTAAAATAATATAATCATTGAATTTAGAATCGATGTATTTGACAAAGTCAGAGGGGGGCGATTGTTCGGGAGTTAGATTGATAGTTGCGACTGTGATTGACTTATGAGGGGTGAGTATTTCTCAAATGAGATATTCCGAGAAATTGTTGGAAAAATTAAAAGAATGTTGGATGATTGTATATGTCTTTCTGACGCTATAGAAACACTTCCTCGACCTTGACCAAGACGGTTAGCACGGTATAATATAAAAGGAGTGAATTGTGGGTTAAAAGTAGGCGTCAGAAAGGTTCCATTAAGTACGAAGACATCCGGAGCATACAGTGAGAGGGAAGTTTCCAGAAGCGGCAGGTTGCTTCTAACTGAGCGTATATTCACATAATAGACCTTGAATTTAACGCATAAAATGCTCAGTACTTAGGGGAAAGAATGCGAAATGCTTTCTAATCCCCAAGTACGCAACATCTGCGTGAGCATTTAGCACCAACCGAGCCACTGACTGGGTCTGGGCAAGGATGTGGGGACGGTGATAGAGAACTGTGTTCTGCAACACCGCCGTTACAAAACGAATGATCTTATCAGATCTAGGGGAGCGGAGGGAGGACGAAGAAGCACGGGTAGGCAGGTCTTGGGATTGGACTGGGAAGGCAGTTTCCGGTTTGTGAGGTTCGGGAACAGGTTTTCATTTACATTTGTAACTGAAGGCGGTATGGTTCAGGGTACAATTAACACATTTATGCGTAGTTTTGTTAGGAAACACTTGAGTTGGATATTCCTGACTGGAGCAGATTGCACATACCTCTGGGTGAATACAGGCTGCGCCTGGTGGTTGATCGAACTGTTGACACCTGGGGCAGCGGATCCTCTGCGGTGAAACAGACCTAGATGGCTCCACTCTATGGCGCCGGGCGTAGATCATCGCACCATCTCGCAGCAACCCGTCCAGCGTAGTGACATCCCGCGACAGGATGCGGACCAAGGAAGTTGCTCGCGCTCGCTCCGGATGCGGATGACTTTAAAGATGTTGTGGCCTTCCAGTTGGATTTGGGCGGCCACCTCGTCATCCGTGTAGTCCCTGTCCACCCCGTAGGCCACCACAGATAAGATGGGGGTGGGCGGGCGGGGGGCTCTGGTCGTCCGGCAGGTCGCTGTGTGGTCACGTTGGTAGGCCTGGCATGCTGGCCCAGTTGATGGGCTCCAATACGGTTGGTGAAATGGGAGTAGTATGGTTTGTAGGTCTTGAGGTTGAAGTCTGCATTACGGATGCATTACATCTCGATCTTGTAGTCAGAGAAGTTCGGGGTGAAGTTGGACAGTTTCTGATAGATCTTTTTGGTGTTACCATGAGCACAATCGATGTTGGTAAGCTTTATCAGGTATATCAGGTGAGAGATGGCGATGACACTCCTATTGTAGATGTTTGGTGGAATGGCTGGGTTTAAGGCAGCCTGGGCGTAGCTCCGTACATTGACAGGCATATGCGGAGTGGGCTGCTGAAGTTGGTAATTGGTCGGAGAAGGTGGTGCCAGAAGTGTAATTCCCAGCGGAAATTCAGAGCCAACCACTCCAGATTGTTCCAGAAGAGAACGTGGCGATGTGTAAGTCGAGGCGGAAATACCCGCTGATTGATGATCTGGAACAGGACGAATCTTTCTTCGTCGACCATCGAGACTAGAAGTTTCGGAGTTCGTGCGGCGCCTGGCTTGCTTCGCCTGATCAAGTTCAATCTCGGGAGGTGGGGAACGTTCTGGTGTCTTCTTCGCCATAGACAAGCTCGTGACGTAACTTCCTGGAGATGTGGGAGATCTGGCCGATACTGGCCGTTCTATAGTGACGTCGCTGATCATATAGCCGATAACTGTGAGTGTAACATGAGAAAGCAAAACACACTGTAAAATCCAATCCTTTGTCCACCTCCTACGTTGAGATTTCTCCCTTTTTAACTTCCGAAATAACACTAGACAGAAGAACCACTTTCTGAGCTAATTTACATAATTCCGCCATGATCAGGAAATACACTCTGCGCTCTTGGATTACGAATTCAGGACAGTGCGAAAGTTGCACATACAGTGTGGTCGGAATGTGCAAACCAGTGCTATACCGTCATTGCGCCCGGGCACTGGGCAGTCAGACTAGCGCTCCTTCCCCTACCACCACTACACTGTGCCAGCGAGGAGACCTGAGGCAGACGGACGATGTTCGGATCGCACTGACTAGATACGTACACTGGCACTAAAAAGTATTGGCACACCTACCATTATACAGGGTTATTCACCTAACATGTTACACGCAAATAACTTCTAAACCATTAAAGATATCCGCAGTCTGTTTTCATATTCGTAAATGGTACGCAGGGTCTTGTATAATAACGTGCTACTTAGTCTCATGGGGTGATTAACAACCGAGATATTGATACTAACTCCATATTTTTAAATGGAATGGCACAAATTGATACAGCTGATTTAAAAGTTCATTTGCGTGCAAGTTCAAATATGTAAGTATTTTCAAAATAGGACAATTACTTTTTGAGATATAAATAAGAACAGCATGCGCGGTTTTGCATACCGCATCAGACGGCGTGAAGACCCGAAACCTGCACCATCGACAGACATTACAAGTGCGCCGCCGCCGTCCAAGGATGCCATCAAACAGCACATTCCTCCCACTACTAACCCCACCTCCACCCCGTCTCCGCTCGGACTTTCATCTGTATCCAGCACAAGACGCCTCATCAATCACTTCAGTTTGCTCCAACCTACCCCCTCACGAACGCATTCATTTCTACTCTCCAATCCTGCCCCCGAGTTCCAGTTTCCCTACGCCACTTCTCCACGTTGCTCAGATTTAACATGCGCTGTGAGGATATAGCGACATCCGATGAACGACATTTGGAGTCATCATTCAAGTTAATGGGGACACCGCGTCTACTCAACTCGCCTCTGCAACAGGAGCTCATCAACTCGGATCAAGTACCCCTTTTCAACTACTCCCCATCGCGCTACCGCCTTTTCAGCTGTGTATTTTTTTTTTTTTTTTATTTTTTTTTGCTATTTGCTTTACGTCGCACCGTCACAGATAGGTCTTATGGCGACGATGGGACAGGAAAGGCCTAGGAATGGGAAGGAAGGCGCCGTGGCCTTTATTAAGGTACAGCCCAAGCATTTGCCTGGTGTGAAAATGGGGAAACCATGGAAAACCATCTTCAGGGCTGCCGACAGTGGTATTCGAACCCACTATCTCCCGGATGCGAGCTCACAGCTGCGCGCTGCTAACCGCACGGCCAACTAGCCCGGTTTCAGTTGTGTAAGGCGAGGTGTTGACCCCTCTATTACAGAAGAAAAAAAAATCTCAGAACTCAACGTGGATGGCATTTCGGTCAAGAAGGCATTCAGAATCAAGAATTCCACGGGTCCCACCTATATAATGAGAATTCTTCTGCCATCGCACCAAGATGTCGACCGTGTCTTGGCCAGTGGAGTCTCCATACACAGTCATCACCATAAAGTGAAACCATCTCGCGCCCCACCTCCACAAGCCACCCGGTGAGTACAATAATCATACCACCATTTAGTGTACTGCCAAGACACCTAAATGTGGACGTTGCAATCAAGCCCCCATCAGCTCAAGCAACTACGTCATAGAATCGCATCCTCTCCAGTCTTTCTAATTGCCGAGTGGACTTACATCCCGTTAAACGTAGGTTTGTGAGTGCACCAGGGATATTATGTCATTCTTCATTTATTTGCCACCCTCTATTCATAACAGAGCACCTCGACGAAGGAACCAATGGAAAAATTTCTAATCAGTACTAATGTGTTAAACTTTTGAACATCATACATGAATGTAAAAAATAAAAACAAAAATTGATGTTAATATCCCAAGGGCTCTTAACCTGTAGAATAAATACATTAAAATATTAAAATAAGGAAAGAAAGGAAAAATATTTTTGTAAATAATAAAAAATAAAGTTGAAATCCCTTGCCTAAGCAGCCAATTCCCCTCCATCTCCTCCTTCTTCACATCCTTTACCCACTTCCTTCCTACATCAGATCCTTCCCACGCATCTCTTGGCCAGAGCGAGGACATAACCCTCTAGGTGGCCCGCTCCACCTCTTCAGGGTGAGGAATGAAAACCTTAGTTAGTCAAAGGGCCTATTTCATTTCATTTATTCGCAGTTCACCGAAGAGACTCGGACAATTTTCACCAATATCTTTCAGATTGTCGCGTTCAAAGCCATTCTGTCTGCGTGTTGTTTCTTTGTTCAATCTCAGTGGCCAGGAGAAATGGGTGAGGATGAAGGGAATTGTACGGGAAGAAGAAGGTGGGTACAGTGGTTTCGAGGAGTTGGATGTGGATATCGGAGGGTAGGGCACCTTCGCTAAAGTTGCTTTATTTTCTTTCTTTCTTTCTTTATCCTTTCACACTCCAGGATTGGTTTTCCCTCGGACTCAGTGAGGGATCCCATTTCTACCGCCTCAAGGGCAGTGTCCTGGAGTGTGAGACTTTGGGTCGGAGGATACAACTGGGCAGAAGGACGAGAAATTCGCCGCTCTGACGGCCTCACCTGCTGCGCTGAACAGGAGCCTTTGGGTGGGGGGGGGGGAGATTGGAAGGGATAGAAAAGGAAAAGGAAAGGAAGCAGGTGTGGCCTTAAGTGAAGTACCATCCCGCCATTTGCCTGCAGGAGAAGTGTGAAACCACGGAAAACCACTCCAAGAATCGCTGAGGTGCCACTCGAACCCTCTCTACTTAGTTGACCTCCCGAGGCTGAGTGGGCCCAGTTCCAGCCCTCGTGCCACTTTTCAAATTTCGTGACGGAGTCGGTAATCGAACGCGGCCTCCGGGTGTGGCAGCTAATCACACTAATAAGGTTGCTTTATTAGTGGATTATTTATATTATTTTAACTGCATGAGTCTTTTGTTTGCATATATTCTGATCTGAAAAAAAGTTACACGTTATGAAAGAAGTAATCGTACAGAGTAGTAAGAAATATTGCTCCACCTCTAAGGTGTAGTGGTTAGTGTTTCCCTCTTCTCCTCCAGGCAAATGGCGGGATAGCAGCTAATTTAAGGCCGCGGCCACTTCCTTCTCTATCCCTTCCAACCTTTGCATCCCACTCTCAGTTACTGGGTATATGATCTGCGGCGTTACTATCGGCGAATCAGTATCGACAAGACAACAATAAGCTACGACTTAATGAGCGCATCTCCGTCCCAGAAGTCTCCGGAACGTTCTCCACCTCCCGACATGGACTTAGACCAGGCGCCGAGCTGACTCGGAAACTTCTAGTGTCGATGGTGGACGCAAAAAGATTCGTCCTGTTCCGGAACATCAATCAGCTGTTTCTTTTTTTTTTTTTTTGCTAGGGGCTTTACGTCGCGCCGACACAGATAGGTCTTATGGCGACGATGGGATAGGAAAGACCTAGGAAGGAAGCGGCCGTGGCCTTAATTAAAGTACAGCCTCAGCATTTGCCTGGTGTGAAAATGGGAAACTACGAACTGTTTCTTCCTTCTCTTCGAGAACAATCTGGAGCGGTCGGCCCGGAATCTCTGCTGGGTATTACTCCTATGGCACCGATTTCTCCGACCAACTTCATCAGCCTATTCCGTACGGAGCTACGCCCAGGCTGCCTTAAACCCAGATATTCCGCCCAACATTCGCAACAGGAGTGTCATCGACACGTCTAACCAGGCCACAATTTAACCGCCATTTTACCTTATCAAGCTTCAACACGTCGATCCTGCTCTTGCTAATGCTAAAAAGCTACCATCTTCTGACCCGCTACACCCCGAACTTTTCTGAATACAAGACTGAAATACAGCGAACTCGTGATGGAGGCTTTAACATCAAGTATCTCAAACCCTACTACTCCCACTTCATCAATCAAATTGGAGCCCATCAACTGGGACAGCATGCCAGGGCTACCAACATGACCACGCAGTGACCTGCCAGACGACCAGAGCAAACCGCCCGCGCAGCCCCCATCTTTTCTGTGGTGGCCTACGGGGTGGGCAGGGACTACGCGGATGACGAGGTGGCCGCCCAACTCCAAATGGAAGGCCACGACACCTTTAAAGTCATCCGCATCCAGAACGCGAGCGGCCCAACGTCCTTGGTTCGCATCCTGTCGCAGTACGTCACAACGCTGGATGGGTTGTTGCGGGATGGCGGGATGATCTACGCCCGGCGCCACAGGGTGGAGACAACCAGGTCTTCTCCCCCGCAGAAGATCGGCTGCCACAGGTGTCAACGTTTCGATCACGCTCCAAGAGCTGCCTGTATTCATCCTGAGGTATGTGCAATTTGCTCCAGTCAGGAACATCCGACTCAAGTGTGTCCAAACAAACCTACCCCGAAATGTGTTAATCGTGACCTCAACCATCCGTCTTTCAGTTATAAATGTAAAACCAAACCTCTTTCTGAACCCCACAAGCCTGAAACCGCCGTCCCAGTGCAATCCCAAGGCCTGCCTACCCTTGCTTCCTCTTCCTCCCTCCCATCCCCTAGTTCTGAGAACATCATTCGTTTCGTAACGATGGTGTTGCAGAACATCCTCTCCTACCACCGCCCCCACAACCTTGCCCGGATCCAGTTAGCGGCTCACATTCAATAGAATACATTTCGCATTCTTTCCCCTAAGTATTGTGAATTGTATGCGATAAGTTCAAGGTATATTATGTGAACATACGGTCAGTTCGCGCCACCCTCCCGCTCCTAGAAACTTCCCTTTCCTTGTATGCCCCGGATGAGTTCGTTCTTAGTGAAACATTTCTTATTATCCATAATTCACACCTTTTGTCTTATACCGTGCTAACCGTTTTGATCAAGGTCACGGCAGTGTAGCTATAGGCGTCAGACGATCGTATACTGTATTTCGCCAATATTTTACATTTCAATAACTTCTCGGAATACCTTCTTTTAAAAATCAACTACTATTACTACTGGCCATTCAGCCCCTTCTGATATTATTAAACACATTGATTCTACCTTCACTGATTATATTATTTTAGCTGATTTAAACATTACCTCTTATACCCCAACCCAATCTCTCGAATTTACTGATTTATGCAATCACCTCCGGGGCATACGATATCCTTTCCCATTCTATACCCTAGCTGCTAACAACTCCACCCCTGATGTCCTCATCCTTTCTCCTTCCCTCGCTTCTTACCCTACAATCCAACAGATCGTCCCCTTTCGTAGTGATCACGCACCTGCCCTCATCACCATTCCCGGAATTGTTCCTAATAATTGTTCCATCCCCCTCTCGCTCTCTCCCTACTCGCCGCTTCTCCCATACTAACTGGAATAATTATCGGACTACCATTACTGAACTTCTCCAAGGCTCTCTCCCACCTACATCCATTCCAACTCTCCACTCTCTCATATAAAATAGAACGATCTATAACAGTTTCCGACAACCTACATATCCCCCGTCACTCCTACCACCCTTCCAAACCCCCAGTCCCTCCCAAGGCGTTACGAATCCTTAAACTCGCCCACGAATATTACAACTCATACGTACGTACCAAAGACTTGACGACAAACGTTACGCTATGCCCGTTCTTACATTAAAGCCTTTAAACGTAAACTTTGCACAGATAACTATCATGAACCTCGAAAATTCTGGACTACTTTTCGCCAACTAACTAAAACTACTAAACCCCTTCCTACCTACCCCATACTACACCCTCCTAAACATCCACGTACTGACAAAGATAAAGCTGACGTCTTCGCAGACTATTATAGGACTGTCTTTTCCCCCTCTTCAAATCCCGACTTTGTCCATCCTGACGAACATGTAATTAATCCATTTTTCCATCCTAATCTACCTCAACTTCAACCTTCCTTCCTACATTTCCCCTAAGTAGTGCTGGCAAGCGAATGTGGTTCTCCGTTGATTGAATCGGAGATACGATTGAAATGCCCCATAGCGAGCATATTTACGGAGGGGAAACCGTGAACGGTGGTAGTAAGAAGGATTGGAGAGGGGGGCATCCGGAGGTGAGTCATACGATTAGTCACTAGCCAGTGCTCGGAAACAGGTTTGTGAAGTTTATGTTCAGTAATTTACGGCTGGGCACGGCAGTAAACAGTAGAACGGATTCGTGCAATCACTCGTTACGTTAAAAGTACGTCGGACATTTTCCAATGCCAAAACGGAAATCGGAGGTATGGCATTTCTTTGAAAGAGATGTCAGTAGAAAACAGGCAAAATGTTATTTATGTGGTCGGTTGGGGAACATCGAATCTTCTGGACCATTAAGATGTTTCCATAAGGAAAATATTAAAGCAAATGCTGATAGTGATAATGGTAACACCATAGGGATGTATTGCGAAGATAACGAGGAAAAGATTGACGAAATGCTAAGGAGATTCATTGTAGGTGATATGTTGCCATTTATCCTGGTCGAAAGTGAATAATTTCAAGACTTCGTCAAAGCTCTGAATCCCCGGTACGTATTATCTTCCCATCGCACATTGGCAAATGTATGTACGTTAATTCATTCATGAAAAGTAGTAGAGCAATGGTGGTACTAAATCACTGGCGTCAGCATTTTTTCTGCTGGGTCAGCATCCGAGGTCAATGACCCTGGTAAAGGTAATTGACCCCATGACGTCATGATAACGTGACCGTGACGTCACGACCACGTGGCCTTGTTTGTAAACAAAAGAACTGCTATCATCTTTATGGACCCTAACCTTACTTTTATGGACAAGGGAACGTCGCTAACCTCACTGCTGCCACCTTGACAGACCCTAACCTCACTGCTGCCATCTTAACGACGTAGAGGGCGCGGAATTTAAAATCTGCGTGCTTTTAACAGCTGCTATCTTGGAAGGTCCTAACCACGTGGGCGCGGATTTTAAACAGGTGCACGTGGATAACCTCACTGCTGCCATCTTGACAGACCCTAACCTCACTGCTGCCATCTTAACGACGTGGGGGCCGCGGAATTGAATAATCTATGTGCTTTTGAGAGCTGTCAAGATAACACCTGCCATCTTGGCAGGTTCTAACCACGTGAGCGCGGACCGACACGGGGGTCTAAGGATTCTAGATTGAAGGCTAGCTGCCCTTCTCGACAGCGTAACGTTAAGGAGGTCAGCTCAATCCATTCTCCTCCTCCTCCTCCTCCTTACAGTTTTACGGACAGATGAGGAATAATAATGTACGTATGTAGGTTTAGTCTTCAGCCCTAAGGCTGGTTAGATGCTCAACAGTTCTGCCATCAACTGTCATAGATGGCCTAGGCATCACTAAAGAGGCGTACTAGGAAAATGAGGAGTGAGGTAGTTTCCCGTTGATTTCCTCACCGAGCCAAGCCCACTGAAATGCATGCACCAGCATACTTTCACATCATTCATAGCAGGGGCTGGCTGCAGGAGGAATGGCTTTACTAGCATCGCTCATACCTCAGTCACTTTCATATTGTCAAAGCCAAGGATAAGGCAGAGACAGATCAATGAAAGTAACAAATAATAATAATAATAATAATAATAATAATAATAATAATAATACCGCCTCTGCCGAGTTTTGAACCTGCCAGTTTCAAAACTCGCCAGTTTGTAAACTTATATTCAGTAGTAGTGATTATTGTTTTAAGAGGAAGTACATCTGTTAGGGGTGCTAAGCTTGCATCCGGGAGATAGAAATGTCAAATTGTTTACATAGTGCAAAAGAAGAAGTGTCAAAGTAATCGGAATAGTTTCGCATTACATCGTAGACGTTCGTATTCCGGACATGATAAATAAAACTGTCTGTATCTATATCATCTTCTTTTCTTTTCTAGCCTATTTCAATCCACTGCTGGATATAGGCCTCTACCATATGCTCCCATCGTCTTCGGTCTTGAGCCGCTTGGAACCAGCGTGTTCCAGCCAACAATTTTGTATCATCTGAAAATTGCTATTTTGCAAATCCATAATGAAAATCTTACATTTTTAGTTTTGAAAAATCTAGTATGACCATTCCTAAATTGGCTTCGCATAAACTATCCCAGATTTTTCATTTCAACAGTAACAAGGGCACGATCAATGACATGATAGGATTTAAAATTCGGTTTGGAGATGTACTAGCGTACCCCATACCGTCCATCCCATTGATTAATTAAATGAATGTCACGATGTTTGCGTTCATTTTCCATAATTTTTCCATGGATGGAGTTATTCATGAGTTTAAAAAACGTACTCTCAATTGTTGATGTAGCACGCTGACGATGCTCTGTATTTAAATCCATATACGGTTTAAGCCATGCTTCTGCTTAAACGCAATAATACGGTGAATACACTCTAATCTAAACCTTATTCTAGACACTTGAACAAGACAATGAATGTGAATAACATGCCGCTTTTCTGGAAATAGAGTAGCTAGTAGTGTCGTGCATTGTTCGAACTTGATACGGGTAACCAAGACAGAACATCATGTACCTTGCTGCATATGCAACCAGTATCACGCATGAGTGGAGCGTGTAAGCTAAAATGCCCGAGTTTGCTCCAATTCGTTCGACAAGGCATGTTCGAAGCGAAGCTTGCTGACTAGGGAGGATGGCCTTGGTTGCTTTACTGACGTTGCAAGCAATATGGTTTTTCCAGACATAGGGAATCCCTTGTTACATAAAGAAAAACCCGGGAATTCGGAGGCATAAAAGGGCGAAGGAATGATTGAGTTACCCGTTAGTTCTTAGCTGAAGCTCACCATGCCACGTGAATCGACGGACAGCGTTATGGCTAAAATTCAAAGCAGTAAATATAAACTAATCAAGAGAGATGAGCTCAGGTCTGATATTTGGAAGAAGTTCCTGCTTGTGGTCACTGCAGATAGTCAGCAGACAGGGTTTGTTTCCTGTGAAATGTGCAATGCACTGTTAACATATAAACCCGGTACAACTCATTTAAAAAAACACGTTTGCAAATTTAATGCTGACTTTTCTCACCAAGTATTGCCCGGCATTACAAAGCAAACCATAACTAGCGCGTGTGTTTTTATGTGTGCCAAAGATTTCCGACCGTTTAACACTGTTGCCGGAGAAGGTTTTAAAGAATTAAGGCAAGAATTGACTAATATCGGTGCTAATTTTGGAAAAGTAGATATTGTTGATGTGTTACCGCATCCTTCCACCATCAGTAGAAACATCCAAGCAAAGGCAGACGAAATACGAAGCGAAATAATGCCACTGATTATTTCTGCCATGCACGACAAATGTTGCTCGGCTACTGTTGATTTGTGGACTGACCAATACAACCAAACCAATTATCTGACGCTGACTACGCAGCATATAGACAGAGAGTGGAAGATGATCAGTAATGTGCTTTTTACTACAAGATTTCCAAATACAAAGAAAACAAGTGCAAGTATAATTGAGGAAGTTCACGAAAGAATGTCTGAGTTAAACATTCCTCAGTGTGATTATGAAGACATGTTTTTGTAACAGATCAGGGTTCAAACATAAGGAAAGCTTTCGAAGAATATAGACGTTGCCTTGTGCTGCTCACTGCATAGAAACAGCACTTGCGCACGTTTTCGACGAAACGAGATTTCTTGTGGAAGATGCTCCAGTATCTGCAAACACAATTAACGCCGCAAAGGCAGTAGTGAGGTATCTGAAAAAAAACGGTCTTGCTGCCCAGCTTCAAACAACTGTACAGCAAGAAGTAATGACGAGGTGGAATAGTCTCTATACGATGTTACAATCTGTTTTTAAGCAGTATGATCAAATTGTTGCGCTGTTGCGAAATCATAATGCCTTCCAAACGTTAGATAGATTCAGTTATAAAGTTGCAGAAGAGATGGTAGCTTTCCTTAACCATTCAAAGAAGCAACCGATGATCTGGAACATGACACAGTACTCCTTAGTACTCCTGTGGTTCCATAAACTGCGGCAGCACTGCTCAGTCAGTGAATCAGACAGTGAGGTATTTTTTAAAATAATTGACTTCTTCATTTTCTGTCAGTTAAGTAATATGCATATAGTCATTACATTAATATTATGTTGATCCTTGATTTTACTTTCAGGAAATCCGTAAAATAGAAATCAGAGCTTACTAACTATTAAGTGAAAAGGTACAGGTCTCAACTGTACACAAAATAGCCACATTTCTATGGCCTCCGTTTCGCCACCTGAAAATGTTAGAAGAAGATGAAAGGAAGGGCGTAATGGACGAAGTCAGACGTATCTGTACAACATCTGATATGTCAGGTTCGTAATATAATTTGCTGTGTGTAATTACTTACGTGATTTTATTACAACGTCCATCAAACATCTCGTTAAGTTTGGTTTTTTTTTTTTTTCTAATTTAATATTTCTCTCTCTGTAGATCCTTCACGTCGCACTTTGCGTGCATCGACCAGCCTACAGGAGCCTCTGAAGAAAAAGAACAAATTCAGTGAATGGATAAGCGACAGCTCAGCTGCTGGCGTCGAAGTAGGGATGTACTGCAATATAAATGCTGGTGAAGATGATGACGACCTATTGCGATGGTGCAAAGAACACGAAACCAGTCTGCCTACTCTGTCAATAATTGCCAGACGTACGTTGTGCATCCCAGCAACCAGTGCAAGTAGCGAAAGAAACTTTAGTAAAGCTGGAATACTTTTAACGAGTCGTAGGAGTTAACTAGACCCAGACCAAGTCAATGACTTGTTTTTAATTCATAACAATCAGAAGAATAAATAATTAGTTTGCAATTAATTCCCAGTTCGGAGCTAGAGTTTTTGCACTAACCATAGAAAACCTTGAAAAAAGAGGAATTTTTAAATTACTTTTGAGGTTTATATTTAACTTTATGTGTTATAATGACTTAACTGAACAGTTGATATAAAATATCTTTGGTATAGTTAGTAGTGAAATATATAGCTTATGCATTTTAGTTAAACTCGTAATTTTAGAGTGTCATTCTACAAAATACTGAACTCGGGCGGCCTCATATATATAGGTAAGCAATACTGGAAAATAATGTAGTAAATATCGCTCCTGTCGGAGAAATTGATAATGAATTTCACGTGCTGCCACGTGTATTCCTCCTGGCTAGCATACTTTATTGCTTTATAACTAAATACACATTATTAATGTATAAGCTATATATTTCACTACTAACTATACCAAAGATATTTTATATCAACTGTTCAAGTTAAGTCATTATAACACGGAAAGTTAAATATAAACCTCAAAAGTAATTTAAAAATTCCTCTTTGTTCAAGGTTTTCTATGGCTAGTGCACAAGCTCCAGCTCCGAACTGGGAATTATTAATAATAAGGGAACTATGCCCAGTCATAAGTCCACCATTGAGGCAAAAGCGAATGTTTCGACAGATAAAGGTGCGCGAGACAAACAGCAGAGTACGGCTAAACAAGAACGCGGGGAAGCGAGCACTTCTACCTGTGCCTGAGACAGCGCGTGAAGGAGCGAATATGAACGAACATAGCTCGCCTCGCCTGTGAGAAGCGAGGTTCGGTCATAGCCATATTCGTGAACTGAGCATAGAGCGCGTTCTGCACGACACTAGTAGCTAGCAGTTTAACATGATTCGATGTATTATCGGGCGGAATAGTTTTTTCAGCGCAAAAAGGAAGGTCAGAATGTGAATTACGCGGATTAGAAAGGTATGCAACACGAAACCGCGATTAGGACTTTTAGCAGCTAGAAAAAGATCAAAATGTTAAATTTCAGTTTCTGTTAGCCATACAAAATCTTTATATGGTAACGCCTGAGACATTGCATACCCATACAGATTATTATATAATAATACTATTTGCTTTACGTCCCACTAACTACTTTTTTACGGTTTTCGGAGACGCCGAGGTGCCGAAATTTAGTCCCGCAGGAGTTCTTTTACATGCCAGTAAATCTACCGACACGAGGCTGACGTATTTGAGCACCTTTAAATACCACAGGACTGAGCCAGGATCGAACCTGCCAAGTTGGGGTCAGAAGGCCAGCGCCTCAACCGTCTGAGCCACTCAGCCCAGCATACAGATTATTAACATCAAAATACATAAGATAAGATTCTTCTTTCTCTGAATCATAATTCTTGAAGTATGGATTATTTGCAATGGCATGTCTGTTAACAAGCAAAACAAGTCCACCACGAATTCCACGTTCAGAAAGCAAAAGCATGTTAACATCCGTAAGAAGATCAAGTTTAACTCATGTATGCTTTAACATGACATCCCTCGCAAGACCGGGTGTCGTATAGTAATAGCAACGGTCTAAATCCATAAATAAGAAACTTTTCAAACACATCACAGAGTAAAAGTGTGCCTACTTTTAAATACAAGTCAGCATATTCACCTAATGCATTTATATTAAATGTTGAACACACATTACATGCATGCAAATAGTCTTCATCTGAAATCGATATTGTATGCTTATCATATGAGGAAGAGCTCAGTGATGGTGTACTACATTCACTTAATACACTTTTAAATGCAGACTGAGGAGGTAATTTTGTTTCTTCTAACGTTTGAAAGCTTTGAATATAATCATATGGCAGAACACCTTTCCTTATACAAAGTTAAAATCTCTCAGGACCTGGAAAATACTCATGAATGTATTTTAAGTCCTCGCTCGAAAGTCCATTTACAAATGTATCAAGAGAAAAGTTCATAAATTTATAGGAATCTAGAAAGCGAATGCTAATATCGCCTACACGTTGATTGAATGAAATGAAGCGCTCGTGATTTTGTGCAATTACAGTGAACTTTTTGCAATTTAATTGTGCAAACCCTCGAACAATAAAGTGGCTGTCATAGCCTGACAAGTTATGAAAAATGCGAGGAATAGATTTAGGAACATGATATAAAATGTTGCACGAATGACGTGCAGGTGATCTCTAACTTTAATCTCTGGGAATGTAATAGGCTGTAAAATTCCCTAATCTTGGGTTTTCCAATTATTGTTTCAAGATTGCTATTTGTACCTGTCACTTTATTATTTCACCACGTGAAAAGTTTGTTAAGTTGGAGATTATAACAGAAATATAACCTTTATTTAAAGTTTTAATTCAATTTTGTATATAGTAGTTATACTCATTCCACCCAGCACCTTCTTTCACCTCTTTCTGCTCCACGGGTAACCCCGGAATAATAATAATAATAATAATAATAATAATAATAATAATAATAATAATAATAATAATAATAATAATAATAATAATAATAATACAGCCTCTGTCGAGTTTACAAAATTTTGCAAAATCTCAATGTTGAGACAAGAATCAGAATCTTCCAATTTAAGAGCACTTTGCTCCAACAACTTTGCGCCTTCCAGAGGCGCACCGCAATATGCAGTTGAATTTAGAAAACACAGAAGAGAGCTTACATGCTCACCAACGTTAAGAAATCTCTTACAGCTCGCTTAGGGCAAACTTATCTCTGGCCTCTCTAGGCACAATTTACATTTTTTTAAATCACAGAGGTATCAACTACCCAACCTACTGGGCTCTCGTGGAAAGAAGAACAGGTTAAATTACTGGCCCGAACACAAAATGACTGGAGGCGTACACTTGCACTCCTAGAACTTTTAAAACCCTAATTGGGCTCTCGGCCCGATGATGCAGGGGCTAATCCCAAGCTACTGAGGTAACTAGAGTGGAGATTAATCTAACACTTTACAGAATAGAGAAAAGGTTACAAATCCTAGTCACCTCAAACCAAGAAGAAGGGGAGCTCGAGAGGGTAACGTGCTCTCTATCCCCGATTTACAGTTTTAAGAATTTATGAAATTTTACATTAGCCGAAAGAAAGTTTACATTTTAGAAAACAGGTTACATAGTTAGAAATTAGGAACTTTCCTTCGTGTAAGTCTGCAGATGTAGCTACAGAAAATTAAGTCTGGTGGACATTACCTTGGCTACTGATCTGCCTGGCGACTCTTTGTTTATGAATCGCGAACTGTTCCAAAACTTGCGACCTTCCTTGACCCACGCTTTAAAAAGGCTGCATTTTGCTTGCCTGAAAGAGCAGACGAAGCAAAAAAGGAAGCAGAGTCCGAAATAGCATTGTTTCTGAAGAAGGAACACGAAAGAACATCGCCCTTACATCCGTCGGCGCAAACCATTGGAGGACCAAGCAAGTATGGCGGTTGGTTATTAAATTTCCTGTCACGGAACGATGCTCAAGCAAATGAATACATTTTTAGCATAAGTCATATCCGAACACAGATGCTCCAGTCTATTGTAATTTATCCCTTGGGTGTTGGCGAAATGTTATGCCTATAAAACAGTAATAATACAAATTATATTAAAATTACAAACAAGTACGTATCTCAAGTGTCTAACCAGTAATAAAACGCTCATAAATGCGTGATACGCAGATGCATGACCGACGACTGACGCAGCTATATGTGTGCGACAGTACACAGAAAAACCACACACGCTTGTGATTACAGACCCATTGGCTTACTGGGTTAAGGAAAATACATCGAAAGGTCTAAGTGACGTAGCCCTCTGGTATCTTCCTGTTCCAGCCACCTCTGTACCTGGCGAAATAATTTTTTCAACGGCTGGGCAGATCATAACGGATCGGCGAAATTCACTCTCTCCAGAAACAGCTAATAAGTTAATTTTCCTGAACAGGAACAAAACGTATTTAACCCAAAAAATCACACAGTACGTTTCATTTATGCACATTACCAAGTCCCTGTTTATTTAATTTTTCAAAGCAGCAGTAATGTAGATACCTTATAACGTTATTCTTTTTTCATTCACTGTGATCTGTATGTAAGCTACTTGGCACTGTACTGCGTAACTTTTATTTATATAATACCATTAACATTGTTAGAACATGCTCCTATCCAATCCACCCTGTAAAAATGTATCACTAAGAATTTGAAATTACCGAGTGGCAGATTACTCGTAAGTAAATCGGAGCTCCGAATGAATACGCGCCAAACATTTGCTCCGGGAAAAACCGCTCCGTTACTAGCACTACCCCCAAGTCGACTATACGCACCACTTAAATGCTCCTATCACACCTAGCGACATTACCAAGTTTTTGAAACACAGAAAAAACACCTCTCCCGGCTCCGATCACATCTCCTACCGTCATATCCAAGAAGCCCCTCTAAACCTCGTAGATATTCTATACCTTTATGCTATACACTGCCGCTTACCCCGCACACTGGGATAAGGCCACTCTCTTTCTCTTCCTCAAACCAAATAAACGCCCCTCCGACCATCACTCATATCGACCCATCTCCCTGCTCCCAGTCGTTAGTAAGATTCTAGAAGGAATTTTGAGTAGGAGAATCCCCTCCTATCTCGATTCCCTAGGTCTTCTCCCCTCTTCCCAAGCTGGATTCGGCCCCCATCATTCCACCCACGACCATCTCTTTCGTATCTCCGCCCCCGCAAAACTGCCGCCTTAGTATACCTAGACGTCGGCAGAGCCTTTGACTCTGTCTGGCACTCTGGGCTGCTCTTTAAAATCCGCCATCTTCCGCTTCCTATTACCATCCTTCGCTTTATATTTAACTATCTCCAGTCTGGCTTGAGCAAGGGGGGAGCGAGGTCGCTTTGTACAGTGCGTGCCGTAAATATGATTGGTATCGAGCAATACCGGGCCGCGATTGGGAGGTGGCAGCTGAAGCAGAGGAAGGAGGACAAGAATGGACTGGCAATAAGAAAAGAGGATGTAAAATGGGGTGAAGCGGTGCTGGTAGCAGCAGTGTTACCTGTGCTTCTGGTCACTGGGGGGGGGGGGCGGGTGTAATTAAACCCAGGCCCAAATACCAGTGGCAAATTCAGCATGGAAGATATGGCAGCATTCAAGGTGGTAGTGAAGGAAGTAATACAAGAAAATTGTCAATGGGATAAGGTGCAAGAAATAAAGGACATGATGGAAGAACAGAGAAAGGAAATAGGGAACATGAAGAAATGGTTAGAAACCAAGGCTGAGGAATCGAACAAGAGAGCGTGCAACAATGAGAAAGAAATAGAGTTATTAAGAGGGAAGGTGAAACATCTGGAAGAGGAGGTGATGATGATGATGATGATGAAGAAGGAAACAGAAGGGTACAGGCAGGAGAGAATGAAGAAAGCCATATTTATGTATGGTGTGGAAGAAGGTGAGAAGGAAGGAAAGATTGATTTAATCTATAAGGTGGTAGAGGTCATAGGGATACGATGAAGATAAATTTCAGTGAAGTTGACATAGACGATGTGGAGAGAGTGGGCAAAGCAAAAGGACGGAGACCAATTAGGGTACAGTTTTTCTCTACCCTAATAGCAGAAATTGTGTTGAGAAACGGCAACAACGTGCACGGTCAGAAAGTATGGGTGAAAATAGACATGGGAAAAGAAGGTGGGGAAAATATGAAGATTCTGAACAGGCATCTTTGGAGAGCGAGACAGCAAGGGCTAAATCCCGCATAAGAGTTCAGAAACTAGTGGTGACGAATGGGAGATGGGTTAGAGAGCACACAGTGTCGACGCTGAAAGAGATGGACGAACACGTCAGTTCCGAGGGGGGGAGTGATGGCAGTGCAAGATGGAAGGCAGGAAGCAGAAACAACGAAGGGCGTAGTGGAGGAAGGCGTGGAGATCAACCCAGGTGGAAGTGGACAATGCAGTGTGGATACAGAAGAGCAGAGCAGTGAAGGGGTGAGTGAGGGTGAGCCGCAAGAACCGGCGGGTGCAGTGTGTAGTGGTTTAGAGAGCAAGAAAGGACAAGAGAAGAGTTATCGACAAAAAGGTAAAGATGTTATGAACAGAGGAAGAAGTAGGAACCTAAAAGACTTGTGTGGTAAAGTGTGCAAGGGGCGGAGGATACGGGGGCATGGAACGGCAAAGAATGCTAAGAAAAGGAGGAATCGAAACAGGGAATGAGGGGGCGAGAGCTACAAGGAGTAAGAATAAGGGAGGAAATTTAGAAGGGAGGGAGAATAAGTTCTAACTATATTGAAAAATACGATGTGTGAATATTGAGGGGTTAAGAAACAAAATAGGACATAAGAAGGTGAGGGAAGTAGTAGAAAGTGTCGACGTTGTGGCTCTTTTAGAGACGTGGTTGGAAACAGGGAAAGAGATTTCATAGAAAGGGTTTGTGATTAAATATAAATATAGAAGAAAGGAGAGGAATAAGGGACGCGCCCTAGGAGGAATGGTAGTACTAATTAAGGAAGAAATTAGTGAACTAATAGAACAGATTGAGACAGGTATGCAAGAAGCTATATGGAGGAGATTTAATATGGGATGGGTAGAGGGAAGGATAAAGAGAATAAATCTAGCGTTCGTATATTGCCATCCTAGTAGTTCGTAAACATAAATAAGCATCTTTTTAAAGAGCTATTGGTGGAGATTAGTATGATAAGAGAGAAATTTGAAGAAGAAGAAGAAGAAGAAGAAGAGGACATGCTGCTATTTGTCTATTGGAAAGCAAGAATAGGGGAACAGAGCCCAGCATATAGTAGGGAAGAAGGGAGGTGTATGGTGAGAAGTAGAAGTGAGGATAAAATTATAAACAGTTATGGGGAGAAGCTCTTAGAGTTGTGCGCAGCGGGGAATTTATATATTCTGAATGGATGGAAGGAGGGTGACAGTACGGGGAAATTGACCTTTGTTTCAGAGTAGGGAGACAGTGTGACAGATATAGTTTTAAGCTCGGAGGGAGTGTTAGACGATATTGTAAGGATGGAAGTAGGAGACTGGATTGAATCACACCATTTTCCAGTGTGGGTTCTGTTAAAAAAGGGGAGGAGAAGAATTTAAGGAAAGAAGTTAAGATGAAGGACGAAATAGGGAGTGGGTATAATAACTACAAATGGACAGATAAAGTGGAAAAGGATTGGGATATGGTAGCTAAAGAAGAAGTGCACTTACTGAAATATGGATGGGAAAAAGAGTTAGAGAAGAATAATATCGATAAAGCCTTGGAATTGCTGCTACGTCCAATAAGGATGACAGCGCAGACGGATAAAGGTGGAAGAAGAAAAAAAGAAAGAGGGAGAAGAATGGTTTAATATAGATGTGAAGGTATGCTAAAGAGGGTGTTGGGAGCGTTAGGAGATTATAGGAGAAAAGTGGAAGCGCAGGAAGAGAGGTCTTGTGTAAGTTAAGGAAAGATAACAAAAAGAAAGTTTGGGAGGTAAAAAAGGCATGGCTAGAGGAACAAACTGAAGCCATAAATAAAGAATGTAAGTTGAACAGCACTGAAAACATTTAGGGAAGGATAAACAGAATAATTAAGGGGGGAGGAGTCTAGAGAAAACGAGTATTGAGGATGTACAGTGGGTTAGCTACTTTAGGGAATTACTCGGGGGGAAGGGGGAGATATGGTTGAGTGAGACGGGGGATTAATCAATTTGGAGGAACAGAAGAGTGGCGATTTACGAACTAGACAAGGAAAATACAAGAGAAGAAACTTTGGGAGTGATAAGAAGAATTAGGGGCAGGTCGGCAGGGCGTTGAAATGGTATCAGTAATAAGTTTTGGAAAGAAATTAGCAAAAATGGGACAATGATAGCGGGCATAGTTAAACTATTCAATAAGATTTTTGATGAGGGGAAGTACCCTAGGGAGTGGGAGACAGGAATTGTATGTCCAATATATAAGGGAAAGGATAGTAAAAACAGTATGAATAATTATAGGGGAATATCTCTGCTAGATTCCCTAAGTAAAATTTATACAGGGGTGTTAGCGAACAGTTAAGTGAATGGACAGAAAGAAACGAAGTATTGACAGATCACCAAGGGGGATTTAGAAAAAAGAAAAGAACAGTGGACAACATAATGATAGTGAAGACGGTTTTGGAGAAGTATATGAGCTTGTCAAGAGGTAAGGTGTATGTAGCGGCAATTGACTTTGAAAAGGTGCTCGATAAGGTGAATAGAGGGGCTCTATTAGAGAAACTGGGTAGGTTGGAGTGTCGGAAATGATGTTAAGGGCAGTGGAGGAGATATATAAAGTGGTTAGGTGCTGTGTAAAATTGGGTGACGATAGGTTGAGCAGACCACTAGAGTCTAAGGTGGGTTTAAAGCAAGGGAGTAAATTATCGCTAAAAATCTTTTGCTTTATTCATTAACGATATTCTGGATGGACATGGGGGAAGCAATCGGGCCGTTCCGGTGATTAATGGGTTGGAGATACCAGGATTGATTTTTGCTGATGATGTGATATTGATGACTCTAACGTCAAGAGGGATGCAGAAGTGTTTAAATGCGGTGTCGGATTTCGCAAAGAAATGGGCCTTGAAAATTAACGGGAATAAATTGAAAGTGCTAGTAGCCCAGGTACACAAAGGAAGAGGATGGGAAATAGGTCGTGCAGGGAGGAAGGTTGGAATATTTAGGAGTCATTATTAACAGAAGAGAGACTTGGGACCATCAAATAAGTCGGGCGAGAAGCAAAGGTATGGCCGCCCTAGCCTCAGTCAAAAACTTGTTGGCTAAATTTCTGGGTATCAGTTATAAAACCTTGAGGTTATTTTTAATATCGGTGCTTTTTGGTATGGTAATGTATGGGGGTTGGATGAGAAAAGAGTGGAAGACGAATCATTTGTAATTTCGGTAAGTCTGTGATGCGGCTCCCGCAGTGCACAGCTAATGCAGGGGTGGAATTACTATGTGGGGAATATATAGAAGTTGAGTGTAAAAAAGAATAGTTAAATACTGGATGATTTTGAAAAGAGGAGAAGGCGGGAAATTGTTGCAAGCCGTGTACAAGCAACAACTGAAGAGCATGTATAAGGGATGCTGGCTAGAAAAAAGAATATTTGGAGAAGATACGTTTTGGTACATGTGGGATGCGGTTTGGTCGAAGACAGATGCCAGAGGGTGGAAGGTACTCTCCAGGAGGATCAGAGATATGCAAAAGCAGAGATTATTAAAATAAATTAGGCTAAGAAGTTCCCTTAGTGTTTTGAATAAAGTAACGGCGATAAATATTAGGTTTGTTAATGGGCTAAATAGGGGTGTGATGGCATGGTGGTTGATGGGGATCCACAAGAACAAGGGATGGCTAAAGGGTAGAGATAAGACGGTATGTGTACTATGTGGGGTAGTAAACGACGATTTTCATTGGTAATTGTAAAGAAACGAGTAAGTTAAGGAATTGTCTATTGAGTGCCAAACATCGTGAATTATTAGAAAAAGGGGATGAGAGGAATATTATAAGGTGGATTATCAGGCAATGGAAAGATGGAGGGGAGTTGAACAGGTACTTATGTGCCAATAAAAAGGAGTGTGAGAGAAAGGTGAGAGAGGATGAGGCATAGGAATAAGTGAATGCGTAAAGGCTGAAAAGATGGAAGTGTGTTTAACTGTTTAAGTCACTGAAAAAAGGAAGTTGAGTGTAATGTGTTAAGTTAGGAAGCTGATTTGATTTTGTAACTGTAGGAGGCCCTATGGATCGTGATACGATAGGTGAGTGAAACTGTTGACTAACAGTGTATTGGAATTCAGCCAGAGTGGGACAATGGACAAGAATTGCGAACGCAGTAGATAAGCAGGCAAGGTCATGTGCTAATAGTTGATGAAACCTGATGTCGGCGGATTTTGTAACAATGACCTGATATAAATGCTACGTGTAGAATCTAAGGATAGAGTAGGACCAGATTGGATTTATTTAGGAATGGAATTGTAGGTATTCGATTATTATTTTATGTGTATGGTAGTTAATTGTAATTATTATTTGTTCAATATGTTTAATTTTTTTCCTTATTAATTGTAGTACGGTAGCAGGAGGGCACTTAATTGTAGATATGAGGGCATGTGCTGTTTTCTCACTATTTGTTATAGTAAACGGGTAAGGGAGAGGAAGGGATGCTCGTAAGAGGATGGGGTAGGACGGGCCTAACCCAAAGAACGATGGAGATATATTTTGGATGAGGAGTGAGCGAGGCGGGGAACAGGACGAAAATGGTTTCAGCCCCAAGTGGCCGGCCGTAAATGGAATGGTGAGAGAACTGCACTGTTATCTGGTAGAGGTAGCGGGGGTCCTCTTTCGGGCCCCATGGGTAGGGCCGGTCGTGCCATCACAGGGAGGGTGGCCTTTTCCTCACCAGGGGTGATGGCACGGCCGGACAGTAGTAGTAGGTAGGTAGCTTATATTATTATTAATGTTATTATATTTTACGTATGTATTTATTTATTTATTTATTTATTTATTTATTTATTTATTTATTTATTTATTTATTTATTTATTTATTTATTTATTTATTTATTTTGTTTCTTAATATTAAATGGAGACGATGGACGTGGCATGTAGGGACTGAGGATGACTGCCGTGGTGACCCTCCCTTGGGAGTGTCATGTTTCCGGAGTATCTGACGGGCCTCATGGCATGCCCAAGGAGTCTCGTGTTTCTTTTCTTTTGTTGTTAGTTGTCTGTGCATGGAAAGGGACTTTGTAAACATGTATCGGGGCTAATCGCCTGTTATGTTTAAATAAATACTATACTATACTACTATATTTAACCATCACAAATTTCGTACCGCTCAAATTAAGAGACACGGAACACGTTGCGAGCGTAGCCCAATGATCGCCACTTTTCTCTCTTCTATATACCTTATACACCCATGTCATTCTCCACCCTGATCCTCCCCTCCGTCTCTACCAATATGCCGATGACCTCGCTATCCTGGCCCTCACTCCAACTACAAAAACATTAAACAACCGCTTACAGAATTACCTTTCTATTCTTGAAACCTGGTTCATTTCCTGGCATATCACCGTTAACCCCTCCAAAACTCAGCTAATCGTCTTCCGTAAGAAATCATGTCTTTGTAAACCCCGAAACCGCGTCCACTTAACTATGTACAATACCTTATTCACAGAGACTAACTTACTAACCTACCTCGGCAAATTCTAAAATAATCTTAAATGGAACCACCATATAAACCACGTCTATAAACGATCCCTCCAACGCTTCCGTGCCCTACGTATCCTAACTGGTCGTACGTGGGGTCTCAGACCTCCCCAAGTACTCCAAGTTTACAAATCCTTCATCTACCCGATCGTCACCTACGGTTCACTGACCTGGCTCCCAGCTGTCAGCCGACTGCACTTGCAATTAGACAAACTGGACAGACATGCTCTCCGTATTGCCTACCAACTCCCGCTCGATACTCCGTCTGCCAATTTCCTTCCTCTCTATTTTTTCCTAGTAGTTTAACACACCTTAACAATATCCGTTTTAAATACCTTAAAACTGGTCAAACTACCCATAATTCCTGTGTCCTAGAAGCTCTCTCCCCTCTCGCTACCCGCATTTTAAATAACAACCGCATTCTTGGAACCTACCACCTATTTTTCCCCTCCCATTACGTAGTTTCCTCTTCCGTTCCCACTGCTCCTACCTCACTTCCTGTCAGTCTTCATTAATTTTATGTTTACGATGTTCCTGGCTGCAGTGGTGCACTGCTTCCAGCTTTTAACTGAGTTTCTAAGGCACTAGCGTGCCATCTATTTCATATTCATTACTCATACTGTTACGTTTGCTCATTGTTCATTCCACCTGTCAACTTACCTTGCGAAATACATCGTTATTTTGTATATTAGGCCTACTGGTATATCCTTTTTCATCTAACTCAGACGTTTTCCATTCAATCACTAGGTATTTTATTATTATTATTATTATTATTATTATTATTATTATTATTATTATTATTATTATTATTATTATTATTATTATTATTATTATTATTATTATTATTATATAATTCGCTGGGGCCATCAGGGACCACGTTAAGTCTTGTTGCATTTGACACTGAACTTGGCCTTCTTTAGAGCCCAAATTTCCCTCATTCTTTGTGAGTGGGCCTGCTTACGCTCCTCTGTCCAAGGGGCACCGTGCCTTCTCTTCGGTTGCTCGTCTCGGTTTAGCCCGTTCGTCAATATTTTCTTGCGGAAGAGATCTCTGTTAAGGGCGTCTTCAGCTGACATATGTAGCATTTGCATGTCTTCTTTGGTATTTCTAAACCAGGGAATTGTAGTTTTGGGGTTTGAATCAAAAAAGTGAAAGATTTCTTTAGTTAACTTTCTTCCATCCATTCTTTTCAGATGACCGTAAAATCGTGCCCGTCTTTTTCTGATTGTGTCGGTAATTTTCTCTATTTTGCTGTAGACTTCCTTGTTGGATCTCTTTTGATGGATTCCATTTCTGTACTTTGATCCCAAGATTCCTCTCACAATTTTGCATTCTCTTTTCTCCAGTTCTTCAAGGAGTCCCTTGTTGGCATTTAGAGACAGGGTTTTGGCTGCATATAGAACTACTGGCTTTCATAGTGATGTATCTTGGTGTTTTGAGAAAGGCATTTTTTGTTGTAGATTGTGCGGGATGTTTGGTAGGCTATTTCCAGTTTGCGTACTCGCTCCTGAAGTGCTTCTTTGTCCAGTCCATTTTTCATGATGATCTCACCCAGGTATTTGAATTTGTCTACTCGGGTGATGTCACCGTATTTTGTATGGAGTTTTGGTGGAGCCTCTTTGATGTTAGTCATTACTTCTGTTTTCTCAAACGATATCTGCAAACCAGTTTGTTCGGCAATTTCCTTTAAAATTTCAACTTGAGCTCTAGCGGTTTCTATGTCGTTTGAGAGAACAGCAATATCATCGGCAAATGCTAAGCAGTCTGTTGCGATCCCTTTGAATTTGGTTCCTATTCTCAATGGACTGTAGTTGGTTTCCTGTAATCTCACCCGCCAGGTTCTGATGATCTTTTCAAGTACACAGTTGAAGAGTATCGGGGATAGCCCATCACCTTGTCGGGCTCCTGTTTTGATGTCAAAGGAATGCGAGAGACATCCGTGGAACATCACCTTGGATTTGTATCGGTCAGGGTGGCTCTAATTAATGTCAGCAGTTTCAAATCAACTCCAAATTCATTTAAGATGTTTAGCAGGACTTCCCGGTCAATGGAGTCGTACGCTTTCTTTAAGTCCACAAAGACACACACATACTGCTTGGACCTTAGTGTACAATATCTGATGATCGTTTTGAGATTTTGGATCTGTTCAGCTGTTGAACGACCTTTTCTGAACCCTCCTTGGTATTCACCTATTTGATGTTCGACTTGTGCTTCCAAACGCTCCAGGATGGCAAGTGATAGAATTTTGTAAGTCACGGGTAGCAATTGTTCCAAATTTCTTCTATTTGCTTCTGCAAGATATCAAGTGATTCCTCCGGGGCATATTTCCATAGTTCTGCTACTACTGAGTCTTCCCCCGGCGCTTTGTTATTTTTGAGACGGGCAATATGGCGTTTGATCTCATCTCTGTCAGGTGGTCTGGAATCTGGGTCCCTGAGTAAGGGTTCCTTGGTCTCAATGGCACTTTGCGGTTTAGAGCAATTAAGTAAATTCTTGAAGTAATCTGCCAAAATGCTGCAATTTTCTTCATTTGACGTCGCCAGTGTGCCGTCCTTTCGCTCAAAGCATAGTGATGGTGGTTTATAGCCAGTGAGTTTGCGTTTGAGGCTCTGTAGTACTCTCTGCTTTCATTCTTCCTAAGGTTTTGTTCTATCTTTTCAATGAGAGATTTTTCGTATTTACGTTTCTCAGTTCTGAACACCCTAGCTGCTTGGGCACGTTGGGTTTTGTAGGTTTCCCAATCATTTTCTGATTTCGTAGAGTAATACTGTTTCCACGCATTGAGTCTTTCTTGGAGGACTGATTCGCAGGTACCATTCCACCAGGCATGCTTTTTGCTTCTCTTGATTTCTGCAACGTCTTTGGCGGCCTCAACAAGGAGACTTTTGGCGTTGTTAAAGTCACAGTCATTTGGTCTAGCCTTCTGCTGGAACTCCTCGACCCTTTGCCGAAGTTTATCATTGTCGAAGCGTGTGATCTGTTTGGTTGTCTTCCTTGTGTTTGCGGGAATTGGTTTGAATTTGATAAGAGACATATAATGATCTGAGGCCACATTGATGCCTTTCTTTACCTTGACATTGATAATCTCAGGGCTGTATCTCCTGGAGACTGCAACATGATCAATTTGGAACTCTCCGAGAGCTTGGACGGGAGAACGCCAAGTCATTTGCTTTCTGGGTAGATGGCGAAAGTGGGTCGACATGACCTGCAGGTTGTGATTTTCGCAAATTTACACCAGTCTTTTGCCGTTGGGATTGATTCTTTTGTGAGCAGGGTAATTTCCTATAACTTTCTTGTACTTCTGTTCACGACCTAGTTGGGCATTGAAGTCACCCTAAAGAAGCTTGACATGGTGTTTGGGGATTTTGTTTAATTTTTCATCCAGTAGGTCCCAGAAATTATCAACTTCGTCTGGATCAGACTTGTTCTTATCGTTTGTAGGAGCATGTGCGTTAACTAGGGCGTAGGTTCTGTTTGCGCATTTAATTGTGAGTATAGACAATCTGTCATTCACAGGTTTGAAATTTGCAACCGATTTAAGGATCTTGGTTCTAACAGCAAACACGGTTCCAAGCATCACAGCTCCATTGAGGATTCCTCTTTGCGCTTTGCTCTTGAAAAATCGGTAGCCTTCGGATTCAAAAATCTCTTCATCTGGGTACCTTGTTTCCTGTAGGGCCATTATGGATATATGATTTTCCTGAAGAGCGTTGGTAAGGGTTTTCAGCTTGCCAGTTTGTGTAAGTGAATTTATGTTGAAAGTTGCTAGAAAGGTTTTAGATTTTGGCCTGAGTTTTTGACTCTTCGGGGTACACCGAGACGCTCCGACTCGTCTCTTGCATGATGTCGAGTCTCCCCCAGAATCCGAACGAGACTCGTGCGCCGTGGTGTTCACGACAAGGGATTTATCCGAAGATTTACCCCCTGAAATGTTGTGCCATCATGCATTTTGACTTGACTTTGCTTTGGACGGGTACCAATCCTTTTACAACTAGGGTTGTTAGCCCTAGAGGTTGCCTCAAGATGTTTTCTGGCTTCTGGTCATTTACCAGTCTTCGCCGTAACCCTGGCAAGGGACCAATTTTTTTTCACGGTGGTATTTTATTTCCCTACTACCCTCTGACTCTGCTGGCGGCAGATCCAGCGAGCTTCCCCAATTCCAATGGGACGCGCCCGATGGAGGTAACCGGTAAATCCCCACACGGGTATTATTATTATTATTATTATTATTATTATTATTATTATTATTATTATTATTATTATTATTATTATTATTATTATCCTGTGATCAATTTCTATATTGTTAGTCGTCTTATTTTGTACGTTCACTGATATTATTATTATTATTATTATTATTATTATTATTATTATTATTATTATTATTACGTCCGCCTCTGTGGTGTAGTGGTTAGCGTGATTAGCTGCCACCCCCGGAGGTCCGGGTTCGATTCCCGGCTCTGCCACGAAATTTGAAAAGTGGTACGAGGGCTGGAACGGGGTCTACTCAGCCTCGGGAGGCCAACTGAGTAGAGGTGGGTTCGATTCCCACCTCAGGAATCCTGGAAGTGGTTTTCCGTGGTTTCCCACTTCTCCTCCAGGCAAATGCGGGGATGGAACCTAACTTAAGGCCACGGCCCCTTCCTTCCCGCTTCCTTCCCTTTCCCATCCAATCTTCCCATCCCTCCACAAGGTCCCTGTTCAGCATAGCAGGTGAGGTAGCCTGGGCGAGGTACTGGTCATTCTCCCCAGTTGTATCCCCAACCCAGAGTCTGAATCTCCAGGACACTGCCCTTGAGGCGGTAGAGGTGGGATCCCTCGCTGAGTCCGAGGGAAAAACCGACCCTAGAGGGTAAACAGATTGAGAAGCAGAAGAAGAAGAAGAAGAAGAAGAAGAAGAAGAAGAAGAAGAAGAGCTATTTACCCTTAGACTACTTATGTATCTGTGTTACGGTCGTTGTTTACTTTCTTTTGAAGCCCAGTCTGTTTCTGTTGAGTTAAAATAGTGCCCAAGGACTTTGCAAAAGAACATTTTAGTTCTTTACACACCAACTCGTGTGCGTGTGAAATTTTGTGTGTATTCTAGTGTTCTTTTACGTGCTAAAAGTGTTACGATTCTTCAAGCTCACAGGACTAATCACATCAAGAACACACTCATGTCTTGTATCGCATGTAACTTCCTGTACTCTTGTATATTTTTTGCTCAACAAATGCGGGTTGTTTCGGGCGGGTGAGATGCTGCCACGCTCTGGGGTCCGACTTAGGTGGTTTCGGTTGCCTCTGCGCCAACCCCACTCCTTTCCTACACATGTACGTCTATACGGCACATACAACAATCAACAAAACCAGTTTCTCAATATTACACTCACTTCTCTCGGCCTAAGAACTACTAGTTTAGCTGTGGCCCGCCCACCTCAATAGTAGGTGGGAATGAAAGAACTCCTTGATTGATTGATTGATTGATTGATTGATTGATTGATTGATTGATTGATTGATTGATTGATTGATTGATTGATTGATTGATTGATTGATTCCCATCCTCCCACAAGACCCCTATTTAGTACAGCGGGTGAGGCAGCCTGGGCGAGGTACTGTTCCTCCTCCCCAGTTGTATCCCCAATCAGATGTCTCACGCTCCAGGACACTACCCTTGAGGCCGTAGAGGTGGGATCCCTCGCTGAGTCGGAAGAAAACCCAACCCAGGAGGGTAAACGGATTAAATGAAATAAATAACATTTCAAAGACTATTGAAATTCACAAGAAAGAGAATGTTGAAATAAAGATTTTCATTAGTAAAAATGAAAGCCTGGTTCCCCAGTGCGCTGGTATAATAATAATTTCGGGGCTATTTCTAGCCGACTGCAGCCCTTGTAAGGCAGACCCTACGATGAGGGTGGGCGGCATCTGCCATGTGTAGGGAACCGCGTGTTATTGTGCTGGAGGATAGTGTTACGTGTGGTGTGTGAGTTTCAGGCATGTTGGGGACAGCAAAAACCCCCAGCCCCCGGGCCAATGGAATTAACCAACGAAGGTTAAAATCCCCGACCCGACCGGGAATCGAACCCGGGACCCTCTGAACCGAAGGCCAATATGCGACCATTCAGCCAACGTTTCGGACTTCTGGGAAGATGGTCGTCAAGGTGGGGAATGAAAGCATTAATAGATAGATAGATAGATAGATAGAGAGATAGCTAAATCTTTGACACTCTCAGTTTTCGGCTATATGACCAGCCCAGTTAGTGTTAGAATCGACTAGACCCTATTCATCTCACGGAAGCTACAACGTCATGAGTGCATCTCCTCCAGAACTCGCCGGAACGCTCTCCATCTCCCAACATGGACTACGACCAGGCGAAGCAAACAGGCGTCGAGCATCTAGTGTCAACGGTGGCCGCCCAACACCAACTGGAAGGCCACGGCATCTTTAAAGTCATCCGCATCCGGAACGCGAGCGGCACAACGTCCTTGGTTTGCATCCTGTCGCAGGATGTCACAACACTGGACGGGTTGTTGCGGGATGGCAGGATGATCTACGCCCGGCGCCACAGGGTGGAGCCATCCAGGTCTGATCCGCTGCCCCAGGTGTCAACGTTTCGATTACGCTCCAGGAGCTGCCTGCATTCATCCTGAGGTATGTGCAATTTGCTCCAATCAGGAACATCCCACCCAAGTGTGTCCGAACAAAGCTACCCCGAAATGTGTTAATTGTGACCTCAACCATCCGTCTTTCAGTTATAAATGTAAAACCAAACCTCTTTCTGAACCCCACAAGCCTGAAACCACCGTCCCTGTGCAATCCCAAGACCTGCCTACCCTTGCTTCCTCTTCCTCCCTCCCATCCCCTAGTTCTGAGAACATCATTCGTTTCGTAACGATGGAGTTTCAGAACATCCTCCCCTACCACCGCCCTCCTTGCCCAGATCCAGTTAGTGGCTCGGTTGGTGCTTAATACTCACGTTGATGTCGCGTACTGGGGGAATAGAATGCATTTCGCATTCTTTCCCCCTAAGTACTGTGCATTTTATGCGGTAAGTTCAAGGTTTATTATGTGAACATACGATCAGTTCGCACCAACCTCCCGCTCCTGGAAACTTCCCTTTCCTTGCATGCCCCGGGTGTTTTCGTCCTTAATGAAACATTTCTGACGCCTACTTATAATCCACAATTCACCCCTTATGTCTTATACTGTGCTAACCGTCCTGGCCAAGGTCGCGGCGGTGTAGCTATAGGCGTCAGACGATCGTATACTGTCATTCGCCATTATTTTACTTTTTCAATAACTTCTCGGAATACCTTCTTCTAGAAATCAGTTACTATTACTACTATTTATCTTATTCCCGGCCATTCAGCCCCTTCTGATATTATTAAACACATCGATTTTACCTTCACTGATTATATTATTTTAGCTGATTTAAACATTACCTCTTATACCCCACCCCATTCTATACAATTTACTTATGTATGCAATCACCTCCGGGACATACGGTATCCTTTCCCATTCTACACCCTACCTGCAAAGAACTGCACCCCTGATGTCCTCATCCTTTCTCCTTCCCTCGCCTCTTCCCCTACAATCATTTCGTAGTGAACACGCACCTGCCCTCATCACCATTCCCGGAATTGTTTCTAATAATTGTGTCCCCCCCCCCCCACCAGCTCTCTCCCTACTCGCCGCGTTTACCATACTAACTGAAATAATTATCGGACTACCATTACTGAACTTCTCCATGGCTCTCCCCTACCTACGTCAATTCCAAATCTCCACTCTCTCATAGATACATAATATAGAACGAGCTATAATAGTTTCGGACAACCTCCATATCCCCCGTCACTCCTACCACCCTTCCAAACCGCCCATCCCTCCCAAGGCGTTACGTCTCCTTACACCTGCCCACGAATATTACAACTCATATGTCCGTACTAAAGACTTGACGACTTTACAACAACACCGACAAACATTGCGTCATACCCGTTCCTACATAAAAGCTATAAAACGTAAACTCTGGACTGATAAATGTAATGACTTAGCCGACTATCATGAACCTAGAAAATTCTGGACAACTTTTCGCCAACTAACTAAAACTACTAAATCCCTTCCTACCTACGCCATACTACACTCTCCTGCACATCCACGTACCGACAAGGATAAAGCTGACGTGTTTGCAGACTACTATCGGACAGTCTATTCCCCCTCTTCAAATCCCGACTTTGTTCATCCTGACGAATATGTTATTAATCAATTCTTCCATCCTGACCTACCTGAACTTCAATCTTCCTTCCTACACTTCCAC
Organism: Anabrus simplex; assembly: GCF_040414725.1. Classification (NCBI taxonomy): domain Eukaryota; kingdom Metazoa; phylum Arthropoda; class Insecta; order Orthoptera; family Tettigoniidae; genus Anabrus; species Anabrus simplex. The sequence goes on from NC_090265.1 coordinate 730,597,889, forward strand.
CAAGTTGACTACACGCATACCTTGCAGTAAATGCTCCTATCACCCCTACCGACATTACCAATTTTTTGAAACATAGGAAAAACACCTCTCCCCGCTCCGATCACATTTCCTATCGTCACATCCAAGAAGGTCCTCCTATCCTCATCGACCTTCTTAGTACCATCTATAACTTTATCCTATACAGTGGCGCTTACCCGGCCCGTTGGGGTAAGGTTACTCTCCTTCTTTTCCTCAAACCAAACAAAGCCTCCTTTGACTTTCATCCCTATCGACCCATCTCCTTGCTCCCAGTCCTTAGTAAGATTCTTAAAGGATTTTTTGAGAGAAAAATTTCCTTCTATCTAAATTCCTTAGGTCTTCTCTCCCCTTCCCAAGCTGGCTTTCGCCCCCATCATTCCACCCACGATCATCCCTTTTACATCTCCGCTTCTCCCCGTTCATATCTCCGTCATCGTAAAACTGCCGCCTTAGTCTGCCTAGATGTCGACCGAGCCTTTGACTCTGTCTGACACTCTGGGCTGCTCTTTAAACTCCGCCTTCTTCCGCTCCCTATTACCATCATTCGCTTTATATTTAACTATCTCAAATTTTGGACTGCTCAAATTAACATTCATGTAACACATCCCAACCCCTTTCCTATAACCGCGGGCGTAGCCCAAGGATCGCCACTTTCCCCTCTTCTTTACATTTTATACACCCATGACATTCCCCACCCTGACCCTCCCCTCCTTCTTTACCAATATGCCGATGACCTCGCTATCCTGGCTTTCACTCCAGCTACTAAAACATTAACAAACCGTTAACAGACTTACCTTTCTACTCTTCAAACCTGGTTCAATTCCTGACATATTACCGTTAACCCCCCCCCCCAAACCCAACTTATTTTTTTCGTAAAAACTCCCGTATTTGTAAACCCCGGAACCGTGTCCACCTAAATATGTACAATACCTCACTCACAGAGACTAACTTACTAACCTACCTTGGCATTAAATTCCAAAATAATCTTAAATGGTATCACCATATCACTCACGTCTATATATTTTCCTTCCACAGCTTGCGTGTCCTACGTATCCTAACTGGTCGTACGTGGGGTCTCAGACCTCCCCAACTCCTTCAAGTTTATAAACTCTTTATCCGCCCGATCGTCACCTACGGTTCACTGACCTGGCTCCCAGCTGACAGTCGACTGTACATGCAATTACATAAACTGGATAGACATGCTCTACGTATTGCCTACCACCTTGCACTTGATACGCCGTCTGCCAATTTTCTCCCTCTGTATTCTTTTCCTAATATTTTAACACACCCTCACAATGTCCGTTTGAAATACCTCAAAACTGGTCACACAAGCCATAATTCCTCTGTCCTAAGAATCTCTTTCCCTCTTCCCTCTCGCTACTAATATTTCAAATAACAATCGCCTTCTTGGAACCTACCACCTCTTTTCCCTCCCATTACGTAGCTTCCCCTTCTGTCACCACCGCTCCCACCTCCTCTTTTGTCAATTTCCATTCGATTAATGTTTACGATGTTCCTGGCTGCAGTGGTGCACTGCCTCCAGCTGTTAACTGAGTTTCTAAGGCACTAGCGTGCCATCTCATTCATATTTCTTACTCATACCAAATACAGTAGAGACAATACGCGACACTTCCGGATTTAGCCTTGTTAAAGTGGGAGACAATTCGCAAGTGGCGCTCCTAGTGGCGTGACCTGAAAATTCGCGCTAAATTCAAATATCAATGTAAAAGCATATACGGAAATGGATAAATAAATTACCTCTAGAAAGAAATTGTTATTAAGATATTAACCTCAAAGTTGGTAAAGCAATTCTGGATAAACGAATCAAGAATTATTTAACAGGTTATTATTTAAAGACTGAAATTATAAATATAATCAAGATGTGAAAAGGACTGCTGTGAAGGGCTTAATCTGTCATTTATACATTACTTTTCTAGCTTTAGCATTCTTGCCTGAACTTCTACGGCTAGATTTGTCGTTTTCTCATTTAAATAAAATATTGTATCCTCACATTAGGACACTCGTCAATAAAAATATCGGCACATTCTTTACACACATTTTTCAATGAATTGACATTTAAGAGCTGGACAATTTTCCTCTTAATTTGAAGAAAATCTATAAATTTAGCCTCAAAAACGTTCAAAATTCCCCTAGAAGTAATACTTGCCGTTACATTAGGATAAAGGAAATTTGCATCATCATTTTGTTTCAACAAAATATGTACATTTCTTAAGTCACCCACATTTTCTTCAGTGCTTGACAACACATTACAGCATTTCAAATGGGGTAACTTGGAATACAAGCAGCCACACACATATGCACACGCATTTTCCTGAATTAAATCAAAACCCACAGATCACACCTACAACAACACATCGGTACTGAAGTTTACCTGCTGCACTATATAATAAAATAAGATTATATTTTAAGCCAGTTAAAATGTGGGTCGCGCAGGTCAGAAGTTTAGGAAGTACTTCAAAAATCTCATGTCACTTGAAGAATATATATGCAAACACAATATTTACTTACATTTTCTTGTCACGAGGGAAACTGAAGAAATACTGTGAATCCTTCTGCACTTCATGGTTATTGCAGCCAAACACAGCACATATCCTTCCACTCATGTTGAGAGGAGATATAAAGGAATAACACACGCTACTATTTACTTATGTCAACTTACTGCAAATGCATAAATATCACCAAAAACTTCACAAACAAATACACGTGCTCTTATGACAGAATAATTAACTCCAGGTCACTCCGCTAGATAGAGCTCTAATCGCTGTCCCTCGATATCTCGCAGAGTGTCGCGTATTGTCTCTACTGTATTTGCTCATACTGTTGCGTTTGCTCATTCTTCATTTCACCTATCAATTTCCATTGCGTCATCCATCGTCATTTTGTCCATCACTGGTAACTCATTTTCATCTCAGACGTTTTCCATTCTTTCGTCTTATTCATATTCTTATTCTTATTATTATTATCCTGTTATCCCACGTATTCTTCTTGTTCTAATTGTTCTTCATTTAATTACTATGTCCGGCTCCATGGCTAAATGGTTAGCGTGATGGCCTTTGGTTACAGGGGTCCCGGGTTCGATTCCTGGCAGGGTCGGGAATTTTAACCATCATTAGTTAATTTCCCTGGCACGGGGGCTGGGTGTATGTGTTGTCTTCATCATCATTTCATCCTCATCACGACGTGCACGTCGCCTACGAGTGTCAAATCAAAAGACCTACACCTGGCGAGCCGAACCCGTCCTGGGATCTCCCGGCACTAAAAGCCATACGCCATTTCATTTTTCATTTGATTACTATGTTGCACATTATTATTATTATTATTATTATTATTATTATTATTATTATTATTATTATTATTATTATTATTATTTGATACACCTCAGTACGTATGTATCTTAGTTAAGGATGTTGTTTACTTTATTTTGCAACCCAGTGTGATTCTGTTGCGTTAACACAGTGCCCAAGGACTTGACACGAGAACATTTTCGTTGCCTACCCACCAGCTCGTGTGCGTGTACCTTTCGTTTGTATTTCTAGTGCTTATTCAGTGCTCAAAGTGTTACACACCCTCAAGCCAATTGGACCATTTGCATCAAGAATCTAATCTTGCCTTGTACTGTTTGTAATTTCATGTACTCTTGTATATATTGTACCGGTAACGGCGGTACAAACTAAGTCCTCCTCATAGAAATTTTAAAACTTACGTGTTATGCTCCGGACCGCTTACGAAGGACTCACTAGGCAGCGAGCAACAGCTGTGCGCGTGTGACGTAGTGAGCGGGTGACGTCACAGCATGCCTCGCCGCACTACAGAGCCTAGACTGATGTAGAATGTTCTTCGAGTTTCGACGGATAATAACTTTTCCCACGATAATAATTGAACAAATTGAACTACATCACCATATAACTTAATCCTTTAGCTATGTTCCTGCCGAATTTCACGTGAATCTGACTTGGGACGATAAAGTTATGGAAAAAGGGGTGGAGGCCCGGATCAGATATAAATACGTACTGCTTCGCTCAGCAGAGCAGTGTGTGTTCCAGCATGTTACAGTATGTTGCAGTGCGCTGCAGTGTGTTACAGCATGTTGCCAGAGTGTGATGCTGCTATTAAGTTTCAAGTCCGTAGACTTTAACCTAATCGTGTTGAATATGGACTTATGCAAATTTCTTTATACTGTGACAACTTTTTACTCCGATAGGACGTGAGATGAATTGTGTATCGTCTGGACATTATCTATTGACTGTTACTCTATACGAGTGTCTAAGACTCGCAAACGTTTTCGAGTGCTCGAAATTGAAATTTTATATCATGGACAGGACTTAGAACTGATTGCTCCTTGGCGAGTACTAAATACTTCGAGTTATAAGACTGTGTTTGAATCCAAATTTAATTTACCATTCCATGAACTGTGTCGACATTTTAGGTCATGAACTGTGAACTGTGCATGTGTGAACAGTGCATTTTTATTCTAATAAACAGCACATTTCAATTCTGAGAACATTTAGTTTACGAACAGTCGAACCAAGGACTGTCAGTACTCGATTAATTTCGTCTTTTGATTTCATGTTATTTTCAATACGTGAATGAGTTCTGATTCACGAGTGGAACATCTTTATTTCAATGAATTATGTTGAACAGTGCTTCAATGAACTAAGTCATGTGGCATTGCCTCATGTTGTACTAGGTACAACAAACTTTAAGTGACTCTGTTAAACTCGACGATCAGTTCCGAGTGGACTTTTATCTTATGAGTATTAATTTACTTAACACGGGACAAAATTAAGTGACATTTCACCGTGTGATAAAAGATACATTTTGTGTTTGAACTTTGTTAAAAGCATTTATAAACGCTCCTCTCATCTGTGCAGAAGCAGCCTTTACGTTAACTCGCCCCCGGGCTTAACGATGTTCATTCATGTTCACCATTTACAAGGACTACCTCAACGCCATGGATCTTCAAGACACCGAATGGATTTTCTAGAACTTCCATCGGGGGACGAATGGTGGTTCGCTGATATGGAAAATGGAGCTGCCGGAATCCAAGGACATCGCCAGCCATAGGACGAGGAACATTTTCGACTGTATACGCTGTACAGAGGTGACATTACTTTCAATTTCTTAATAAACTCTGGAAAAAACTTTAAGATTTATTTTAAGCAAACCCTCTCCCTTTGTATGCACTTCAACGAATGGTACACGCCCTGCGTCTCATCTCTACCGAAGTACCACATTTACTGTTACAGAGGAGAGGGGGAGAAATTGGCGCCCCAGTCGTGTCGGGGCCGATTTGGAGTGCAGTAAAATTAGAAATTAGCGCTTCAGCAATATCAGAACTTAATTATGAGTGCAGTAGACATTAAATTGACACTTAACCATTCTAGGCTCACTTTTGAAGTACTAGTAATAAATTAAGAAGTGCAGTGATAGATAAAATCGCACTACAATCGTGTGACTTAGTAATTTAATTCAGATACATTTCCAGTGCTTTGTGTGGAATAGCTATTAACATTACAGTGAACTTTCTAACAAGATTTAACTTTTCTTCTCTATTATAAGAAGTGTTATCAATGATATGGGATAACTTTTGTGTGTTAAATGTCTTGGAGATTTTTCCTTTTGAGAATGTTTGAATGACTTTGAACATGAACTTTTAACCATTGGACAATAATGGTGATATCTGAATTCTTTTCAAGTGATTTATGATTTTCTTGTTGCTTGGTTTAAATACATTACCGTCAAAATGGAAAATATTTTAGCTGCTATTGAAGCTCTTAAGATTAGCTTAAATGAACGGATCGCCGAATCGCAGGCTCAATTAGATACTCGTGTTACTGAGATTAACACTCGTATTGATGAGGCTAATGCCGTAACTGCTCAATTAGGTACTACTTTAGAAGCTCGCATTAACGAATCTAAGGTTGCAACTACAGCCAACTTAGAAAATCGTATCACACAAATAACTAAAATAATTAATACCAAGTTTACCGAAGTTAATGCTAATTTGGAACATAGGCTTACTAAAGCTGGTTCTGAGATTGAAAAACGATTCTCAGAAACTAATGCGAAAATTAATTCTAAGTTTACGGAAATAAACGAACGCCTCACCCGTGACTTAGAAACAGTAAAACAGGACCTTAAACTACAAATAGTTGAAGACTTAAAAGCTTCATTTCCCACCTCACATCAACTGATTAAGGAAGTTGAAAGCTTAAAGGCAGAATTTAAAGAATCTCATGGTCAGTTATCACAGGCACAAGCAAAAATAGCCTCTATTCAGGATAACATCCATGAATCTTTTAAGACTAACTTTCAGAAAATAAGTAATGAGGTTAATTTACTTAAAACAAAGCAGGAGGAAACAGATAAGCATGTAAAATCCCAATTAGATAGCGCACATACTCAAATCATTCGCATAGGCCGCGATGTAAATGAAGTGAAGCAGGACCTCGAAAAGGAAGTCCAGAGCGTGGAAAACTCCATCCGTGGACAAGTTAAGACTATCAAGGTCGAATTGCAAGGAAAAATAGAGACGATTGATAATAGAATATCTCAGGTGGAGAAGGAGGTGTCTACACACCAGTGTCAAGGGTCTAGCGGAGATACTTCTAGCATTTCCACTGTCTTAAAATTATCAGACGATAAACCTGCAAAATTTTCCGGAAAGGAAGAGTACACAGCGAAAGAATTCCTTCTCAACATTGAAGAGTACTTTCAAGAGAATAAAGTACGATCCGATCATCAATTGAGGATAGCTTCTAGATTATTGGAAGGGAAAGCACTAAATTGGTACACAGCATTTAAATTTAACATTAAAACCTATGATGAGTTCAAGGAAGCCTTGTTGAAGAGGTTTTGGAATTCGGAAATTCAACATTTGATTAAGCTACAGTTGTACTCCAGGAGATACAACACGGCTATTAATTCTTCACGATATTCTGATTTTCTCATTTCTCAATTAAAGAAGATGCAATTCTTTGATCCTCCTTTGCCAGAACAGGAGTTAATACAGGTAGTAACTTTACAATTTCCGGCACATGTACAAGAAATTCTTGTGGCAGCCAATGTTCAAGACCTAGAACAACTTGATGATTTATTAAGGAAACTTGACACTGCCCATACACAAAATCCACCCAGGGTTACTAAGACGAAAGAGGTTGCAACCAACCATGTCGAAGTTAACAAACCGCTGAGATCGAATCCCGAACCCCGTGAGGAAGTAGAACCACGGAGAGATTCATTATCTCATTTCCGGCGATTTAGGAGACGTCCATACGGGCAAAGTACGCCTTACAGACGTAATCAAACATGGAGGAAACCTATCGAGTCGCTTGCTCGAGATGGAGATTCGCCGAGAGCCGAGATCGAAAGAAGATGGAGAGAATCTCGCGAATATATCCAGAATCGAAACCGGGATGAAGGATTACCTGACGCTACCTCTTTAGAATATCAAGAGCATGCCAGAAGACAGAACACGCCGCCTGCGACAAACCCCGAATCGACAGGCGCAATTAAAAAAAACTTCGACAACACAACAATAAGATTGCCTGAAAACCGTAGTAGAGGAGAAATAATTTGTGTCACTAATATTAATTACTGGTACTTGGATGACTCAGATCTCTTGTATGAAGATCCCACTCCTACAACACCGAAGGTCCAACGAAGTCTTCCAGTTATTAATATTACTTTGGATACCCTTTATGTAACTGCCTTAATCGATTCTGGAGCTCAGGCTTCATTAATGTCTAAGAGGTTAATTGAAATGTTAAAGGGGGGAGAAGACATGTTATTGATACCAGTCGCACAGATCAAAATTAAAGGGATAGTACCGGACAGGCATATCAAATGTAAATTTCAAGCTTTTATTACATTTGACATTGAAGGTGTCCAGTTCGAGCATATATTCCTAGTCATTTCGCTGATGAAATTCAACGTCATCCTAGGGTCAGATTTCCTAGCCAAGTATGGGGGAATCATCGATTATCCTGCCAACGTCATACGATTTTTTAACATTGACTCTGTAGAGTTGCAGCTGGTAGACTGTAATAATTTGAAGTGCCAAGGTCTGGGTACCCCATTCATAGAAGCCGGAGGTAAGATGAGCGATGCTTTGCCTGCCGATGAAATAGATTGCGAAGAGGGTAGACCCGGTCAAGAGGGACCCGTCGAGGGCCAGGAAGTGCCCCTTGTTGAGGATGTGTTCGACGAAGGTCGTGATCACTTCATATTTCTCACCAGTGCGGCTGAAAGCCCAGAGTTCGATTCCCGCGTGGCAGAAGCGACTCAACAAATATTTGAGAAATTCCCTGAGGTTTTTGATGACAAACCCGGCGTTATTAGAGATTTTGAATACCAATTGAATGTCAAGGACACCTCTCCTTATAAAAAACGGCCCTATCCAGTTCCTGAGAAGTACCGAGAGGAAGCCAGGACTGTGATAAAGGAAATGGAAAATAATGGTATCATTTCTAAATGTGTCACTCCGTATCTAAACCCCCTGGCCATTGATAAGAAAACCAGCTGTTTCGCACCCGGAACTTCGCATTTATGCAAAGTTTTGCCCACTTTATGTAGGACCATATAGAATTGCAGAGGTTCTCGAAAACGGGGCATACAAAATTAATAAGCTGGATGGAAGCATCGAGGGCATTTACAATGCAGCCAACCTAAAGAAATATTTCAGGAGAGAATATCATTAAAAGAAAATCCTATCGAATTTTCTTTTCCCCAGGAGGAGGGGGAGATGTACCGGTAACGGCGGTACAAACTAAGTCCCCCTCATAGAAATTTTAAAACTTACGTGTTATGCTCCGGACCGCTTACGAAGGACTGACTAGGCAGCGAGCAACAGCTGTGTGCGTGTGACGTAGTGAGCGGGTGACGTCACAGCATGCCTCGCCGCACTACAGAGCCTAGACTGATGTAGAATGTTCTTCGAGTTTCGACGGATAATAACTTTTCCCACGATAATAATTGAACAAATTGAACTACATCACCATATAACTTAATCCTTTAGCTATGTTCCTGCCGAATTTCACGTGAATCTGACTTGGGACGATAAAGTTATGGAAAAAGGGGTGGAGGCCCGGATCAGATATAAATACGTACTGCTTCGCTCAGCAGAGCAGTGTGTGTTCCAGCATGTTACAGTATGTTGCAGTGCGCTGCAGTGTGTTACAGCATGTTGCCAGAGTGTGATGCTGCTATTAAGTTTCAAGTCCGTAGACTTTAACCTAATCGTGTTGAATATGGACTTATGCAAATTTCTTTATACTGTGACAACTTTTTACTCCGATAGGACGTGAGATGAATTGTGTATCGTCTGGACATTATCTATTGACTGTTACTCTATACGAGTGTCTAAGACTCGCAAACGTTTTCGAGTGCTCGAAATTGAAATTTTATGTCATGGACAGGACTTAGAACTGATTGCTCCTTGGCGAGTACTAAATACTTCGAGTTATAAGACTGTGTTTGAATCCAAATTTAATTTACCATTCCATGAACTGTGTCGACATTTTAGGTCATGAACTGTGAACTGTGCATGTGTGAACAGTGCATTTTTATTCTAATAAACAGCACATTTCAATTCTGCGAACATTTAGTTTACGAACAGTCGAACCAAGGACTGTCAGTACTCGATTAATTTCGTCTTTTGATTTCATGTTATTTTCAATACGTGAATGAGTTCTGATTCACGAGTGGAACATCTTTATTTCAATGAATTATGTTGAACAGTGCTTCAATGAACTAAGTCATGTGGCATTGCCTCATGTTGTACTAGGTACAACAAACTTTAAGTGACTCTGTTAAACTCGACGATCAGTTCCGAGTGGACTTTTATCTTATGAGTATTAATTTACTTAACACGGGACAAAATTAAGTGACATTTCACCGTGTGATAAAAGATACATTTTGTGTTTGAACTTTGTTAAAAGCATTTATAAACGCTCCTCTCATCTGTGCAGAAGCAGCCTTTACGTTAACTCGCCCCCGGGCTTAACGATGTTCATTCATGTTCACCATTTACAAGGACTACCTCAACGCCATGGATCTTCAAGACACCGAATGGATTTTCTAGAACTTCCATCGGGGGACGAATGGTGGTTCGCTGATATGGAAAATGGAGCTGCCGGAATCCAAGGACATCGCCAGCCATAGGACGAGGAACATTTTCGACTGTATACGCTGTACAGAGGTGACATTACTTTCAATTTCTTAATAAACTCTGGAAAAAACTTTAAGATTTATTTTAAGCAAACCCTCTCCCTCTGTATGCACTTCAACGAATGGTACACGCCCTGCGTCTCATCTCTACCGAAGTACCACATTTACTGTTACAATATATATTTGCTCAATAAATGGGGGTTAGCGGGGGTTAATACCCGCGGGTGTGATGCGGCCGTGCTCTGAGGCCCGACTTGGGTGGTCTCGGTTCTCTTTGAGCCAACCCCACTCCTCTCTTCCTCTGCACGTACGTACGACACATACATCAATCAAACTACCAGTTCCGCAACATTAAATTCAATTATCTCGGCCTGAGAGCTACCATTTTAGCTGTGGCCCGCCCACCTCACTGGTAGGTGGGAATGAACGAACTTCTTGACTGATTGATTTTAAATCTTTGAAACGAATCACGAAAGATGAAAAACCGAGGACACCTACGAACAATCCAGTATTTACATCCGTCATTTTGTAAAATGAATGATTTGAAGAGATCCTGACAGCCCTGTGTATGTAGGCCTACTTAGATTACTTATGGGGGCCGATGACCTTAGATGTTAGGCCCCTTTAAACAACAAGCATCATCATCATCATCACCATCATCATATTACTTCTGACATCAAATTCAAACAGTAAATGGGAATTACTAGAAATTACTAGAAAAAACATTGCTGAGTGTTACAAAAGACGAAAATTAAGGCATGACATTGACAACGCAGCCGAAAATATCACAGGTATTAATGTACGTATGTTTGATTATTGACGCAGGTGCACGGGCTAGTAAGATAAATAATTTTAATACCATGTTTTACTCATTAGAAAATAATGATGCAGTACCAGTTAATAATCAGACAATTACGGACAATTGGATGAAAATGGGCGAAAATATCATAAAAGGTTTCTATAACTTCTGCATCTCTTCACCTTTCACATACCGTATCTCTGTTCTGGAGCACGCATTGGTTTTTACCATTGTTGCGTCCGACTCGTTGGCTGAATGATCAGCGTAAAGGCCTTCGATTCCCGGCCGGGTCGGGGATTTGGTTAATTCCAATGGCTCGGGGGCTCTGTATTTGTGCTGCCCCCAAAATCCCTGCAACTCACACACCGCAAATAACACTATCCTCCACCACAATAACACGCAGTTACCTACACATGGCATATGCCGCCCACCCTCATCGGAGGGTCTGCCTTATAAGGTCTGCACCCGGCTAGAAATATCCACACTTAATTATTATTATTACCAATGTTGCGAGCACATAGTTTTGGAAGCGTCTCTCTCACTATTTACAAATAAACACAAGGCAGCAATGAGCTTGCACCTTTCTGACAAGCCTGCCTTACATAGGCTTCCCAGATACCAGAGTCAGCCTGAAAAATATTTGTATACAGAAAATGTGTTAATGTCTTTGAAGAGTACTGTGTTTTGAAATTAGATAGTGTTCGTATTTCTGCTTTTAAACTTACAACGTAGTTGCAGTGAATTAATAAATGGAAGTATATAACAAAAACTGATTTTGTAATCTCCACAACGTACGGTGATTTATTAATATTTGTTTCCCCTCAACACATGCTCGATATTACTCCCGATCTTTCTTCTACGTGAAAAATATCGGGATTGTCATTCAACTGCTCTCCTTTCCTTACCGTGGAATCCTCGAAATAAGCCGGATTCCATTTCACAATCTCGTCGAAATGCTGCCCAGATTATGATTGTCTAATGTCTACTACGTGCGTTCGCTACTCTCCCCTCAAGTTTCGCCCTTCCTTGACGCTTGGGGCGCCACGAGTACAAAAAGAGCTACAGTGACTGTATAGAACAAAGACTTGAATATTACTTATCTAGACTCACAGAGCGCGCTGATGCTAAGCGGAATATTGAACACTTTCGCGCATCGCCATGTTGCGGGCGCTTCAGCTTCGAATGGATGGCTAGCATGTGGTAATGTTTACAGACCCTTGCATGTTTTCGATTTGAATCATGCCTGTTGGTGGATCTGATTTGGTATTATATGTGACGGAGTGATAATATATTGTCAAATATTTTCAAGGAATGTGGGAGCTGATACATTACGTTAGATTAATTGATCGGCAATATTAGGCCTAAAGTTAGCATTACCTGTGGAATGGAAAGATATTCACGAGGGTGAATTCGTGTGCATCCTTCATTTGTACAGACTGCTATCAGAAGGGATCTGGTATTTATTTTCACGTGTGAGTAGAAATTGAACTGCTAAAAAATAACTTTCATTTACCATAATCGAGAACTAAACAGGTTATAGGGTGGTTGATTCACAGAACGCATGGACATGAAATTTAGAATACTTGGGCTTCTTTTTCTTGTTTGCCATTTTCCAATTCATCGGGGATAATTGTTTAGAATTAAAAAGCTGTTCTGAAAAAGACTAGGCCTACATATTTTTCATACATACTGTGTAGCGGTATTACAAATTTGATAAACCTGGGCCTACAATCCGTAAGATATGATTGATACAACTTGATAAAACCTTCTAATATTAGGGTAACGTATTGCTTCAAATTATCAATTATCTGAAAAATGATTTATTAGTATCGTATGTATTAATTTCTCCAATTTTTTCCACTTGCTTTATAATAAAAGAATACAATTGTTAACACGCTATTCCAGAAAAATCTGACAATACAGAGTCTAAACAAAGCTCATTACAATCTTGTCGATCCTAGTCTGCATTAGAAAATGCTAATCAAATTAACTTTTCACTATGATATCAATCTTTTTTTGTTTGCAAGTGCTTTACTTTCAATTTCATTTTATTTTCTTTCTGGTGTAAACCATGGTGCTCATATTAGAGAAAAATTAGAACGCACTTTCAATTTTTTATGTAATCAGATAATGTTAATTCAGAATGAGTTTGTAAAAGCAGTAATATTTAAGAAGATAATATTATGGGGAGGGTTTTACATCTTAAATGATAACATTCTTACTTAAGCCTAACCGGGCGAGTTGGCCGTGCGGTTAAGACCGCGCAGCTGTGAGCTTGCATCCGGGATATAGTGGGTTCGAACCCCACTGTCGGCAGCCCTGAAGATGATTTTCCGTGGTTTCCCATTTTCACACCAGGCAAATGCTTGGGCTGTACTTTTAATTAAGGCCACATGCTCTTCCTTCCCATTCCTAGGCCTTTCCTATCCTCATTTTCACGCCCTTCGTGGCCCTTGTCTTCCTTTGGCCGATACCTTCAATTTTCGAAGTGTCGGACCCCTTCCAGTTTTCTTGTCTGATTAGTGTTATATAGAGGATGATTGCCTAGTTGTACTTCCTCTTAAAACAATAATCACCACCACCACCTTTCCTATCCCATCGTCGCCATAAGATCTATCTGTGCCGGTACGACGTAAAAAAATTGTAAAAAAATAAAGCTTAGGCCTAAACCGCGCAGAGAAACTCAAACTAACTCTAGACATTTATTTCATTTTAAGAAATACACAACAAAAGGCTAGCACCAGTGTAACGAATGTCAGGCAGCATTTACCTAAATCCAAATCACACAAACATGATAATTTAACTTCTACTCATCCAATTACGTTATTTCATATCCATACCAAACCCTATGGCACAATAGGCCCGAAAGGCCATGGCGTACTAAGCGACCGCTGCTCAGCTTGACGGCGTGCAGATTACGAGGTGTCATGTGGTCAGCACGGCGAATCCTCTCGGCCGTTATGTCACCGTCAGATGGCTCCGCAATTGTAATCACGTATGCTGAGTGGACCTCGAACCAGCACTTAGATCCAGGTACAAATCTCTGACCTGGCCGGGGATTGAACCCGGAGCCTCCCGGTATGAAGTAGACACGCTACCCCTACACCGCAGAGCCGGCGTTTCATATTCAGAAAATGATAAAACATGTATCTGATTGTTTTAGAAAGATTTCTGCAGTCATGTACTTTTTAAACAATCTGTTCAGATAATTGAGTAAAGTTTGCTGTAATGACTTATCTGAGAGGAATCATAAGCTATGTACCTTTCATAGAAAGATTTTATTTCACAGGTTTCCTTTTTTGTTGATATTGAATATTATTGTTATCGGTACAGGAGTTTGTAAAATATTTAATTTATGTGTTCTCCAGTCTGCTGAGAGACAGGTAATTTTTATCTCACGATATGTAATCATACTAAAGTTGTAGGCCGCTTTTTGAACATGTCTTCGTATTTTCAATAAAGCTAAATAATTGTTGATCCTAGGTTTCTCAAGAGACAGATTGCCACGTGATTCTCACCCTCTGAGTCTGGCCTTCTTGCCATACGTACAATGTTCAAACACATCAGTTACAAACATGGCCCTTATATTAAAGTGAGCGACCTGATCATTTTCGAGGTACCGCAAGTGTATTTTTCAGTCTTCTTATTCAGTCTGCTGAAGGTTTATCTTTAAGGTGCGCCACCTATAGGCTATCCAAAGGATTTGTGTAGACTGTTCAGTTTTTATACAGAAGTATATTTTAATATTACCACAGTCTTGATATTATGTATATTTATTGCGTGTGTATACGGTAGTCGGTGTAGTCTGTCAATTATTTTATAAGGCGATTGTTTTCATGTGTGCGAAATGTAAGTTAAAGGATGAATTCCACACGATCTCCGCGTCAAGCTTAGGAGCGCCCGCAACATGGCGGTACGCGCATGGACATGTCTTCCCCAGTCACACGCTTCTGCGCAGCCAGCGGTGTGGGGCCTTGGTATAGAAGACCAACTACAATATATCAGACCTTAATGCAGCTATCGATATTTGCTAAAATGGCGGCCCGATCGGTTTGTTCAAATGTAAACAGAAACATGTGCGAAGCATCTGTTTAGTTCTTTCTGTTGGTTTGGATTGATTAGAAAACGTTAGTGTAGTCATGCTGTCATTTCTTGATGGATACAGTACTTTTGCATCCATCTCTTGGCACAGGCCAGAGTAAAGTGTAGCTTCCACCAAAGTCCCAGTCAACATCCATGGCTGTGACAATATGGAAGTTGCTGGGGTATGGGTAGTGCTGAGTAATGACATTCAGAGCATGACTAGTGCATCTGAGTGTTATGAAAGGTGCTGCTCATAGGGTCAGTCGTGCTGCAATAGTACTTTCTGACCCAGTGAGGAAAGCAATGGCAAACTATCTCACTCATCATCTTGCCTAGTACGCCTCATTTTAGTGCTGCCATTGGTTTTTGGGGTTTCCTTATAACCGCATAACCTTTGGTGGTGCTATTTGAGGATCCAACCAGCCTCTGGGCTGATGACCTAACAGACAGACAGTGTAGTCATGTTTTTTTGAAATATGATTTTAAAACTCGCATTCAGATCAAGACGTGTACTTAATGCATCGTGACGATTTCGTAGTTACAAGTAATTTATTACGGTGCACTAAAACATTCGAGGATAAATTTGTCAATAGAGAGGATGTGTTCCGTGTACTTGATGAGCTGCTTTTTCCGAATAAGGCCAAAACTCTGTATTGGTGCCAATCCTAGTACATTTCTCAATTACTATACCTTTTGAAGATTCTAAAAGTGAGGTTATAAAAAGTGATAAAGCTATTTATTCATCTGTGAATGAAGATTATATTCTCCTTGTTAAATTAGAGTACAAGGTATCAATTGATATACTGCCCCTTACAGTACGTATTTACGTTGCCAACGATGTGGGTGTTAAAGTGCTTTAAACGAAAATAAAGATGCTACCAGATAATTTCAAGTTCATTCTCCTATAGATTCTCTGAAGTGAAACAGATGTAGCAGTTTGGGGATCATTAGGCCCTATCAGAATCATTGTTATGAGAGAATTGAAATTGATGACAAGGTTATGTTTCTAAACATTTTCTTGAACGAGGTAGGCCATTATAGGCCTACTTAAAACATATGATAATAGAAAAGTCATTCAAATAAATGTATTTATAAAACAAGTATTGATTTATAGGAAGAAGAATTACGGTCTGGAATAATTTACCAAGGGTGCTTCCTACACCAATTCGATAAATTTCCAATTTCTTTGAAATCACTTAAGTACTAAGTAGACAATTGATACGTAATCTGCCACTTGGTTGACAGCCCTAAATTCAGATCATAGGTGAGCTATTAATTGACTGAATTGAAACGTATCAAATATTCCCCCCAGGACTTATTTTAGAATGCAATCCTATATTACCCGTACCTATTTCCTTTACCATACTAGTTCATAGAAAATATGTACCGTATATTTTGAATTATCCAAATATTGCTTATCTAAATGTACCGGGCGGTACACCTCCACGCCGCTAATTCAAATTTTGCGCCAGTTGAAACTCCCCTACTGGAGGAAGTCTGAACTTTATTTAAGGTGTTAATTTTCAAGTTTCTCAGAAGATGTCACTACTTGGAAATTTTGTAGTTTCTGAACTGGGTCGTTTTCGACGTATTTTTGTTTTTCCGGTAGTAAGAAGTGTGAACTTTCTCTTCTAGATGACACTACTGAAGAACTACAATGGTGCACCCTAGTGCGAACTGAAAGAACTGTTTTTTGAAGAAATTTTTATTTCAAAAGTTTGTTTCTTGTTAAATTTCTTTCTGTTATTGTTTAAGTTGGCTGTATAACCCTTTCTTTCCCCTTGTTTTGAATTTAGCCAATCCCGAATTTCCGTAATTAATTTATAACCAATCAGGTGTATCTTCTCCAAAGGGGATATGTTGCTTAACCCTAGCCAATAAAGTTTTTGTGGGAGGGTGTTCTCATTCCTCAAACGCCTCGAACTTTCCGCGGGAGTATATAAACTGCTGATTTTAGGGTCTCCGGGCCACTTCAGTACCATCTTTCAGTGTGTAAAGTACATAGCAGGGGGCGGGAAGCGCCTCTTTCTTCGGGCAGCAGTTCAACAACCAGGCAATGGCCGTTTAATAACTTCTTTTCTTGCTAGCTCAGCAGTTTAACTCTCGGGGCGGGTCCGAAGCGTTATCACCATGTAACTTTTCCCTAAAATGTAACGACTCTTAGCATCTATTCTCTTTTAAAGTTACATATTGGGATAGAGAGTGCTTAACCCTCTCGAGCTCCCACTCATATTGTTTTGAGGTGAACTTATTTCTCACAACCGATTCTTCCTTAATGTAATGTAAATTGTTCTTTTCTAAAGTCACCTCTGTAGTATGGGATTAGCCCTTGCATTAGCGGCCTAGAGCCAGATTAGGTTTAAAACAAAATGTATTAGGAGTGCAGATCGCCTCCTCTCAAATTGTTATTTTAGAGGTCATGTAATTAACCTTTTTCTCACTTAATAGGCCTCAGTAGATTGGGTATTTTACCCCTGTGTCTATGTCCTTAGAGGACAACTTGAAGGTGGAGTTTGGTGTGGCCTTTGATAGGCTTAAAGTTGAGAGCGAGTGGCTCTTTCTCGAAAATTGAGTGTTGTATGCCTCGAGGAGGCTTTTCTGTGTAATTTAGAGCAAGTGCTCCTGGGCATGAATGGGGTTTTCTGCCCCTCTGTTAAATCTTGTTTTGGGGTAAAGTTGGGCTATTTGCCCAAGAATTGCGAGTTCGGGGCTCGAAGCCCAAATCCTGTAAATACTGTAATTGTACTTTTGTTGCCTTGCTAGTCTGTACCTGCCATTCGTGTTATTTCTGGATTTTGGAAAGAAAATATAACCTTGTTAAATTTTAAATTAACTTTAGTTTCGTAGCCTGAGACCTGTTCACCCCCGCACCTTCTTTCACCTCTACCTACCACAAAAACTTGGTAACACTAAACATAGGCTATTTCTAGATAGTGTTGATCTATTACCCAAAGTAAGTTTCTGTTCGTTATTATTGACACCTCAGCAATTCAATACGATAATCAAAAGAGTATGTTTATGTATCACAGGCGTGTTTACATGGAATTGATGCGTCGGCCATGTTGTTTTTGTATTAAGGTCTGATATTATTGTAGATGGTCTTGCTCTATATGTACAGTGTGGCCAACGAGTGCTTCATTCTGATTGGCTCCGCCATGTTTCAGCTAAATGTCCCGTCAGCTGATTTAAATGTATGTATTCAGCACAGGGTAAGATCACTCTTGACGCAATTTCAGCGAAGTACAGGCTATCTGTTTTAACCTTAATACACCCGAAAATATGTTCTTATTAAACATGGTAGATTATTTAGTATTAATATTTAAGAAATGTGTGTGAATTTACATATTTCTGAGGTCTGAGTTTTGAAGAAAATTACGTCAGGCTGTTATGCTTATGGTTGCAGAAACAAATCAGGAAAGGTTTTTAAAATGAAATTAGGCAATTGCCTGTTTTCAGCACGTTATAAGACGCTCCCAACAACGAGTAGAGTTGTTTCGTGCATTATAATGGTAACAATAATAACAAAATGGGTTAGTAATTTTATAGAGGTCAAGACAGTAAATGTCAGATTTTTCCGTTAATATTCGCCGTATCGAAAACCTGTACATAAGGAAAGTTGTTTAGAATATAATTTACGACATTTTACATTTTATGCATTTTTACCATGTAAGGAAAATAACTTATTTTCACGATTATATTATTTTTCAGAAATTTTCAAGTATCCCCGAAAATATCTGTTTTATCTGAAACATAATTTACAGGAGAGGTCACTCCCAATCATTCACTGTAAGTCTCATTCATTTTCACCGTATGAGGTATTATGATTGATATATTCTCGAATTCAAACTTGTATTGCTATTCATCTACTAAAGGACGTGGTTATAAGTGCCGCCTAGCATCAAGTTGAGTTTTCCCATACATTATAATAATAATATCAATAAAAGTCTGACTCCGTGGTTGAATGGTCAGCGTACTGCCCTTCGGTTCAGAGTGTCCCGGATTCGATTCCGGCCGCGTGGGGTATTTTAATAGCTCGGGCTTGGGGACTGGGTGTTTGCGTTTGTCTCAACACGATCCTCTTCATACTCAGACAACATACCACGCTACAAATCACCACAGAAACACGCAGTAGAGATTACATCCCTCCATATAGGATTTGCGTCAGGAAAAGCATCCGGCCGTTAAACAGGACCAAATCCACATGTATGACGCAGTTCCCCCATACAACCCCACAGTTCTGGGAAGACCGATCGAAAAAGAATAAGGTAATGATAAAAGTTATAACAATGTATTAGCAAAACCGATAGTAGCAAATATAATGTTTAAAATACATTGGATATCTACCAGTACTAACCGAACCGGGGCACAGAATTAGTCGTACATCACGGAAATCGAGCAGAGGGTGGTCGATAATTGAGTCCCGAATACAAGTACACTAGGACCAGGAAAATTGCTTATTTTCACCGAGCAACAAGTAGTATTTTCTCAAACGATAGGCCTGTTGTGAAGTGATACTAATATTTAATTCCTAGTTGCGGGTATCAAACCGTAGCCATCATTAAAGGAGCACTATACACAACCCGGGGACCATGGCAGTTGCTTGTTTTCGCCACTAAAGAGCAGCAGGTTTTCGCTATTATTTCTATTAGTACCACGAGTAAAATGGTACAGTATATTATGTTAACTTATATTACGTTAACATAAATATGGAGCTAGGTAATACAATTTTGTCTACCCATCAGTTAACTAGTCATATTATTTTCTACCTTCTGCGTATGTTCAGATTCTATACATACCGATGTCATATATAAAAAGTACATGTATATGTATAGTTTTATGATACTGCGTTGTATATTCTGATATGTAAAACCATGTAACCTGATATATGGTAATGTTATAATTTTTTTTTAAATTTAAATGACCGGGCGAGTTGGTCGTGTGGTTAGGGGGGCGCAAATGTGAACTTCCATCCGGGAGATAGTGGGTTCGACCCCACTGTCGGCAGCCCTGAAGATGGTTTTTCATTTTCACACCAGGCAAATGCTGGGGCTGTACCTTAATTAAGGCCACGGACACTTCCTTCCCATTTCTAGGCCTTTTTTGTCCCATCGTCACCCTAAGGCCTAGATGTGTCGGTGCGACGTAAAGCAAATAGAAAAAAAAATATGTAGGCTAACTTTACAGTCATCACGTACATTATTCAAGATAATGACTATACTGTTTTATGCCACGTGTATTATAATCTAAATGTTATGATAGGCCTAGCTACCAACACAGAATTTCTAACCTCTTCAATAATAGTGACTTGTAGGCCTATACCACGTATAACTAAATTTTGAAGTCTTACATCAGGTAGTCAGGCTCTGGATATAACAAATACTGATAGGCCTATATACATACCTAATCTATTCTTTATTGAAATACTAATCACAGTCCTGTGATACTAATAATATCACTCTCCTTCATCTATCAGCTGATTGAGTACTTGGCTAAAACATGGCGGCTGGACTGGCCTTGGCCACACTGTACATATAGAGTCACTGTACAAAAAGCTTCGCACGCGGCCTATGCGTCGAGACCGACCTTGTATCACCACGTGGAGCAAAGGAAATGGCCAGTGACGTCACTGGCAAGCTAGCGAAAAGATGATCCAAGCATATTTACGGATACAATTGTTTCCAGTTGAAAAATAACGTAATAGTTTTATATTTGTTTGACGTAAAATATATATAATTATGTATATAATTTGGCACAATCTGACAAAGTAAGAGAATACAGCGACAAAACTTCGCCTTGTATTTGAAAGCACTCGTGAGAATGAAGCAATTTCAAGTCGGTTGGATAGCTCTTTGGCAAGCTTGAAATCAAGACTATACTTCACAGGATCATTTCTGTAGTATGTCTTCACTCTCTACTTTACCTAAAGTGGAGTGGTTACAGCCATGAGGATGATGTAGAGCTCCTCTTCCTGAGCGTGAGGCTGACTCGAATTTGGCTCGTCCGAGTTCTAGTCATCGATGATCGTTCACCTTCATTTTTTCGGAATGAGGGATGGGAAGTGGTGCTGTCTGAGTGGTTGGGCTTTAATATAATAAAATAACCCAATAAATTATTTTAGGTACGAGTACCGAGAGTAGAGATAAGCCTAGCCGATGTTTCAGAATATCTGTGACTTTTATCGGTGATTCTGCCATAAGTCAGGCACCACGACCATATGATTATCGTCACGGTCACTCTTTGGTCGCGGAAGGCCAGTGTGGAAATACTGTAGTTGATATGATTAGAGCCGAGAACGGTAGGAGCGGAGCAGAACAGTTGTTTTCGCTCGACCTCCGGTAGTCCTCCGATTGAATACACTGGCTGAAAATTCAAATGCTTTAATGTGGGCAATGTTGTAACGGTAATCTTAGGAGGAATTACAATTTCGATTTCAGTACTAATTCCACAGATGCATGTGTTCCCCTACGTTTGTCATTCAAATGCTGTGGTCGTTTCAAGATCGCCGCATTATTTGTTACGCTATGAATAACAGATTTTGATCTGCCGACATTCAGTTTGCAATAGGTGCAGGTGGAGAGAATACTGTAGATTGAATATTGACATGTATTATACCGTTGCAAATGCATTTACAATGTTATTAATAGTAAAAAAGTTTAAGTAATAAATATATTCCATTGCATGTAAGCATGTAATACATACGATGCTCTTACATTAATTATACTCGTAGCTCATTTATTACGGAAAGAGTACGTCCGGCTCAATGGCTAAATGGTTAGCGTGCTGGCCTTTGGTCACAGGGGTCCCAGGTTCGATTCCCGGCAGGGTCGGGAAATTTAACCGTAATTGGTTAATTTCACTGACACGGGAGCTGGGTGTATGTGTCGTCTTCATCACCATTTCATCCTCATCACGACGCACCTACGGGAGTCAAATCAAAAGACCTGCATCTGGTGAGCCGAACTTATCCTCTGTCGGTGCGACGTAAAGCAAAATAACAAGAAAAGGACTTGTCCTCGGACACTCCCGCCACTAAAAACCATACCCATTTCATTTTTTACTGAAGAGTACGAACTGATTGGAACTGGTTATATGCTGTACCGGGCTGAGTAGTTCAGACGGTAGAGCGCTGGCCTTCTGAGCTCAAGTTTGCGGTTTCAATTCCGACTTTGCTCGGCGGTATTTGAAGGTGGTCACATACGGAGTCTCATGTCGGCAGATGTTCCGGCACATGAAAGAACTCCCGTTGGACAAAATGCCGACACCTTAACGTCGCAGAAAACCACAGAAGTGGTTATGGGAGTACAATAATAATAATAATAATAATAATAATTTAAATATTTGGGAGAAATTATTCAGCCCTCTGGTTTAAACCGCGAAGCAAATGAAGAATCAATATCTCGGAATGCAAAACTTAGACACTATAATACAGTGATCAAACCTGAAGTGTTATATGCCTCAGAAACCTTAACATTGGTGGCGCATCTTTAATCAAAGACAGTGAGAAACAAGAAAGGAATATTTTACGAATTTCTTTTGGCCACAGTTTTCGGAAAAGACGATTGAAATTTTATGGACACATTATCAGAATGAACACTAACAGGCTAACTAAAAGAATTCTCAACCTGGGCCTTTCGTCTAAAACCAAGAACAGCTGGCTTCGTGAAATTGAAACAGATCTCCAGGAAATCAACATCTCAGAAGACATTGTACAAGACAGATGTAAATTCAGAACCAAAATCAACAATCACCACTTTGAAGACAAACCCAACACCAGAGCTACTACAACTTGGACAGACGAACGAAGGAAAGCAGCTCAGCGAGAGGATGAAGAGATTTTGGGAGAAAAAGGCCAACACATCAGCTAAGCAAGTTCAACCGTGCTCCTGAGTAGGGCATAACGATGTAAAATAATAATAATAATAATAATAATAATAATAATAATAATAATAATAATAATCTTTCTATAAATTTACCCTCCAGGTTTGGGTGTTCCCGCGGACTCGGAGAGGGATCCCATCTATACCGCTTCAAGGAGAGTGTCCTGGAGCGTGAGACTTTGGGTTGGGGATACTTTTTTTTGTTTTACGTCGTACCGACACAGATAGGTCTTATGGCGACGATGCGATAGGGAAGGCCTGGGAGTGGGAAGGAGCGCCCGTGTACTTAATTAAGGTACAGCCCCAGCATATGCCTGGTGTGAAAATGGGAAACCACGGAAAACCATCTTCAGGGCTGCCGACAGTGGGGTTCGAACCCATTTTCATCCAGGAGATAGTGGGTTCGAATCCCACTGTCGGCAGCCCTGAAGATGGTTTTACGTCGTTTTCCATTTTCACGCCTAGAAATTGCTCTCCTTAGCCGTTCCTATCACATCGTCGACATAAGACGGCATGACGTAAAGCAAATTGTTACAAAAGTAATCGACAAATGAAACACGAACGATAAATGAGAATGTATACATTTCATATATTCGCCTTCGTCACGGATGGAACTGCAAGCGAGCACACATTCAGTGCTGTTTCTCCGTCCCGCGCTCGCTCACCGAAGCACCGATTGGTTTCTAAGCAACAGTTTACTACTAGCAAATACAGTAGAGACAATACGCGACACTTACGGATTTAGCCTTGATAAAATGGGAGACAATTCGACGGTGGCGCTCCTTGTGACTTGACCTGAAAATTCGCGCTAAATTCAAATATCAATGGAAATGCATATACGAAAATGGATGAATAAATTACGTCTAGAAAGAAAGTATTATTGAGATATTAACGAAGTTGCTAAAGCAATTCTGGATAAATGAATGAAGAATTATTTAAAAGGTTATTATCTAAAGACTGAAATTAGACATATAAACAAGATGTGAAATGGACTGCTGTGAAATGGGTTGATCTTTCATTTATGCATTACTTTTTTTTTTGCTTTAGCATTCCTGCCTGAACTTTTACGGTTAGGTTTGTCTTTTTTCTCATTTAAAAACATTGTATCATCACATTAAGACACTTGTCAATAAAAATATCGGCACATTCCTTACACACATGATGCAATGAATTAACATTGAAAAGCTGGACAATTTTCCTCTTAACATGAAGCCTACTAACAGAAAGAAAATCTATAAAATCCCGGCTTTAATCTGAGAAGAGGGATAAAAGGAAGAAAAGTATGAAAATGTTGTCGATAGTGATGCTTTGAGGAATATTTACGTACAATTAGAGTAAAAATGTAACATACCCTTGGCTGTATAGTCGAGGATTTTTAAAGTTGCTGGCCTGGAAATGATCTGAAGAGATCTTATAATTCTTATATAAGTGTAACGTCCCTTCTTTCTCGTACACCTTATCCAAATCACTTCTGTGACATTTCAAAACCCACAGATCACACCTACAACAACATATCGGTATTGGGGGTTAACTGCTGCACTATACAATAAAATATGCGTATTACCTATATTTTAAGCCAGTTAAAACATGCGTCGAGCAGGTCAGAAGATTATGAAGTACTATAAAAATCTCCTTGTCACTGGAAGAATATATATGCAAACACAATATTACTTACATTTTCTTATCACGAGGGTAGCGAAAGAAAGACAGCGCATTCTTCTCTACTTCATAGTTACTGCAGCCAAACAGAGCACATCTTTCCTCCCATGTTGAGATGAGATATCAAGGAATGACACATGCTACTATTTAATTATGTCAACTCACTGAAAACGTATAATTAACACCAAAAACTTCACACACAAATACACGTGCTCTTATGACAGAATCAGTAGTTTTCAGGTCTACTCGCTAGAGAGAGCTCCAATAGCTGTCCCTCGATATCTCGCTCAGTGTCGCGTATTGTCTCTACTGTATTTGCTACTAGAGAATACCGGAGGGAGCGCTGCACTCGCACTACCGATTGCAATCATAGGAGCAACTGCTCCGTTTCCCAGCTCTACGTCCATTTTCACGCCTAGAAATTGATCTCCTTAGCCGTTCCTATCACATCGTCGCCGTAAAACGGTATGACGTTAAAGCAAATTGTTACAAAAGTAATCGACAAATGAAACACGAACGATAAACGATGTCTTCCGACTGGCTAGAGCTGGGAACAGTAGGAGCGGAACGGAGCAATTGTTTTCGCTCTTCCTCTGGAGACCTCCAGCAGTCCTCCGATTGAATTCACTGGCGGAAAATTCAAATGCTTTAATGTGGGCAATGTTGTAACGGTGATTTGGGGTAGAATTACAATTTAGGTTTCAGTACTGATTCCACAGATACATGTGTTTTTCTACGTTTGTCATTTAAATGCTGCAGTCGATTCAAGATTGCCTCATTATTGTTACGCTATGAGTAACAGATTTTGATCTGTTGAAATTCAGTTTGCGTCCGCCTCTGTGGTGTAGTAGTTAGTGATTAGCTGCCACCCCCGGAGGCCCGGGTTCGATTCCCGGCTCTGCCACGAAATTTGAAAAGTGGTACGAGAGCTGGAACGGGGTCCACTCAGCCTCGGGAGTTCAACTGAGTAGAGGTGGGTTCGATTCCCACCTCAGCCATCCTGGACGTGGTTTTCCGTGGTTTCCCACTTCTCCTTCAGACAAATGCCGGGATGGTACCTAACTTAAGGCCACGGCCGCTTTCTTCCCTCTTCCTTGTCTATCCCTTCCAAACTTCCCGTCCCTCCGCAAGGCCCCTGTTCAGCATAGCAGGTGAGGCCGCCTGGGCGAGGTACTGGTCATCCTCCCCAGTTGTATCCCCCGACCCAGAGTCTGAAGCTCCAGGACACTGCCCCTGAGGCGGTAGAGGTGGGATCTCTCGCTGAGTCCGAAGGAAAACCCTACTCTGGAGGGTAAACAGATAAGAAGAAGAAACTCAGTTTGCAATAGGTGCAGGTGGATAGAATAATGTAGATTGAATATTGCCATATATTATGCCCTTGAAAATGCATTTACAATATTATTGATAGTTATAATGTTTACGTAATAATGATATTCTATTTGCATGTTAACATGTATTATATACGATGTTCTTACATAAATTATACTCGTAGCTCATTTATTACTGAAGAGAAAGAACTGATTGGAATTGTTTATATGCTGTACCGGGCTGAGTAGTTCAGACGGTAGAGCGCTGGCTAGTGGTTGGGACGGAGCAAGACCGCGGACGGAGCTGTTGTTGTGACGTCATCACCCGGTTATACCGAGTAAACTACCGAGTGAATGTAGCCTACTGCAGCGGCACGTTTAAACAGTTAAACACGTTACTGGTATGACAACGTAAAGGTATTCACCCGTCTATTCAGTGCCCTTTTCTCACAACATAACTGTTTCGCTTGTTTTCTGCTGCTGAAGCCGACCTGCTCATTTCATCCTTGTGATGCCTCTTGATATGATCCCACAAATTTGATGCACTACCACCCGTCGCGTAAATGCGCCGCAACATTTGCATTTTGCTGATGTTTATCATCAGTAATTTCAAAGAAATGCCATGCATCAGGCGGTCTTCGTGGCATTTGTGGTACAAATTTCTGTAAAAATTTATTAAATTCCTTTAAATATTCTAAAACATGAATACCATCTAAAATGGGATTAAATATCAAACTAATACCACAATTATTATCTAATATACTTTGCATTATCTACAAAACACAACAAGCAGAGGAAATATAGACGCAAATTTAATAAGCACAGACTGAATACAGGTACAATACACTTACAAGGGGAGGCCACGACGTTCGGATCACATTTAGTAGTCCATTAGGACAACATAATGTGCAAGTTACCACTAAGGCGTCCTCGAGAAAATCGCAAGAGAAATTTTCGCGTCGAAATTGTACCATTGGGGTCACGAACATGAAACGGCGGTGGTCGAGTGGTTAGCGTTCAAGCTCCGTAATCGCTGGTTCGGTGGATCGAGTCCCGCTTCCCGCTTTGTTTCTTTCTTTCTTAATCTGCTTACCCTCCAAGGTCGGCTATTCCCTCGGACTCAGCGAGGCAGTGTCCTGGAGCGTGAGACATTGGGTCGAGGGATACAACTGGGGAGGATGACCAGTACCTAGCCCAGGCGGCCTCACCTGTTATGCTGAACAGGGGCCTTGCGGGTGGATGGGAAGATTGGAAGGGATAGACAAGGAAGAGGGAAGGAAGGTACCATCCCGGCATTTGCCTGGAGGAGAAGTGGTGAACCACGGAAAACCACTTCCAGGATGGCTGAGGTGGGAATCAAACCTACCTCTACCTTCCGAGGCTGAGTGGACCCCGTTCCAGCCTTCGTACCTCTTTTCAAATTTCGTGGCAGAGCCAGGAATCGAACCCGGGCCTCCGGGGGTGGCAGCTAATCACACTAACCACTACACCACAGAGGCGGACTCTTTTGCCCCTACTGGCACCATATTGTATGAACCTGGAATGGCGGTAGTGTGGAATGTTGTGTGTGAGGAAAGGAAGATTAAGGACGTCACAAATACCCAGTCCCCAGGCCAGGGATATTATTCATTACAATTTTTAAAAAACTTGTCCCGGCTGGGAATCATACCCGGGACCGCCGGGTGCGTAGTCCCCTACAACACGGGGCCGGACAACACTGGTCATAGTCTACCATATATATTAGACTTCAAAGGTAATATAATGAAAAAGGTATACTCTATTTGCATGGACTTTATTGGATTTCCAATGTTATTTGGCTCTACTCATTTTTATCGTCTTTGTCTTTATCTGTTTACCCTCCAGGGTTGGTTTTTCCCTCGGACTGAGCGAGAGATCCCACCTCTAATGCCTCAAGGGCAGTGTCCTGGAGTGCAAAAAGTTTTGTTATATCTTTTCAATGAGAGATTTTTCGTATTTACGTTTCTCAGTTCTGAACACCCCAGCTGCTTGGGCACGTTGGGTTTTGTAGGTTTTCCAATCATTTTCTGATTTCGTAGAGTAGTACTGTTTCCACACATTGAGTCTTTCTTGGAGGACTGATTCGCAGGTACCATTCCACCAGGCATGCTTTTTGCTTCTCTTGATTTCTGCAACGTCTTTGGCGGCCTCAACAAGGAGACTTTTTGCGTTGTTAAAATCACAGTCATTTGGTCTAGCCTTCTCCTGGAACTCCTCGACCCTTTGCTGAAGTTTATCATTGTCGAAGCGTGTGATCTGTTTGGTTGTCTTCCTTGTGTTTGCGGTAATTGGTCTGAATTTGATAAGAGACATATAATGATCTGAGGCCACATTGATGCCTTTCTTTACCTTGACATTCATAATCTCAGGGCTGTTTCTCCTGGAGATTGCAACGTGATCAATTTGGAACTCTCCGAGAGCTTGGACGGGAGAACGCCAAGTCATTTGCTTTCTGGGTAAATGGCGAATGACCTGCAGGTTGTGATTTTCGCAAATGGACACCAGTCTTTTGCCGTTGGGATTGCTTCTTTTGTGAGCAGGGTAATTTCCTATAACTTTCCTGTACTTCTGTTCACAACCTAGTTGGGCATTGAAGTCACCCTAAAGCAGCTTGACATGGTGTTTGGGGATTTTGTTTAATTTTTCATCCAGTAGGTCCTAGAAATGATCAACTTTGTCTGGATCAGACTTGTTCTTATCGTTTGTAGGAGCATGTGCGTTAACTAGGGCGTAGGTTTTGTTCACGCATTTAATTGTGAGTATAGACAATCTGTCATTCACAAGTTCGAAATTTGCAACCGATTTAAGGATCTTGGTTCTAACAGCAAACACGGTTCCAAGCATCACAGCTCCATTGAGGATTCCTCTTTGCACTTTGCTCTTGAAAAATCGGTAGCCTTCGGATTCAAAAATCTCTTCATCTGGGTACCTTGTTTCCTGTAGGGCCATTATGGATATATGATTTTTGTGAAGAGCTTTGGTGAGGGTTTTCAGCTTGCCAGTTTGTGTAAGTGAATTTATGTTGAAAGTTGCTAGAAAGGTTTTAGATTTTGGCCTGAGTTTTTGACTCTTCGGGGTACACCAAGACGCTTCGACTAGTCTCTTGCATGATGTCGAGTCTCCCCCAGAATCCGAACGAGACTCGTGCGCCGTGGCGTTCATGACGAGGGATTTATCCGAAGATTTACCCCCTGGGGTATGTTTCTTGAAATGTTGTGCCATCATGCTTTTTGACTTGACTTTGCTTTTGACGGGTACCCATCCTTTTACAACTAGGGTTGTTAGCCCTAGAGGTTGCCTCAAGATGTTTTCTGGCTCCTGGTCATTTACCAGTCTTCGCCGTAACCCTGGCAAGGGACCAGTTTTTTCTTCAGGGTGGTATTTTATTTCCCTACTACCCTCTGACTCTGCTGGCGGCAGAGCCAGCGAGCTTCCCCAATTCCAATGGGACGCGCCCGATGGAGGTAACCGGTAAATAATAATAATAATAATAATAATAATAATAATAATAATAATAATAATAATAATAATAATAATAATAATAATAATTAAGGGCCTTATTTCTTGGTGAAATAAAACTGTCGATTTCGGTGTTAATAATGACACTATTTCAATAGGTATTTCGTGAAATAAAACTGCCATACTGATCAATGTTTTTTGTGAAATCTTGCTTATAGTATGGGGTAAAGCTAACTAATTTTGTGATAAGGGTTTTTAAAGTGAACTCATAATGTAGCCTTGTTAATAAATCTTAGAATAACCAAATATACAAAATGGTATAGAAATAAAACTATAAATCACTGATACCTCAAAATGAAGTTACGTGATCTGCCCTGTAATACGAATTTATGCATAGCCTACATTATTTTACATGTTGAATTGTCTCCAAAGTACAAACTAGGCATAATTTCAACATTATCTGCATGCAGAGTTGTGCGACAGTTGGAAAGTAACTTTGTGTAAGAAAAGAAGCCCCTCTCACTGACCACATTAGACGTCGAAAACCATAATGCTGGTGCTCACTGACCGGGGATGAGAAGCTCAGACGTTTAAAGCGCTGGCTTTCTGAGTCCAAGTTGGCAGCTTCGATCCTGGCTCAGTCCGGTGGTATTTGAAGGTGCTCAAATATGTCAGCCCCGTGACACTAGTTTTACGGGCACGTAAAAGAACTCCTGCGGGATAACATCTCGGCGTCTCCGAAAACCGTAAAAGTAGTTAGTGGGATGTAAAAACAACATTATTACTACCCAACCAGGTGATTTATTTACAATAGACTAGGCCTACCAATACCGTCATATTTCACAATGAAGACAGCATTATTTATCTTTCCTTTTAACTTATCCACTTCCTTGTACCAGGATTAACCAATTTTTCTAGAGGAATGCTGGCTTGAATGAATGATATTGTTGTGTCTATTACAAATTCCTCTATATCACTTTTCCACTTCTTTGCGATGGGTAAAGTGTCATCGGTTGTTATTTGCCGCATAGAATTATGTTCATTTGCTTTATTATTATTATTATTATTCTTTTTGTATGTTTCTGATACTCTGCAGTGTTTATCGCACGTGCCTTTTCGTTTCCATGTAATACGAACATTACAGTAGGCCTATTTACACATTAGAATCTTTCTTGCAGCATCAAAAAGTACTCCCACTGCCAAAATGACCGGTATTGTTACGACCACAACGCTATTTGATGTGATCAATAACAGATACTGATTTTTGTCGATTGGGTTAGAGATCGCGGAAATGAATAAACATACTTCCGATACACAGCGCTCATCGCTTTGTGTGTGTTCGTGTAGAGAATATACAGCGCTATCAAGCAACTGAGAAGAAAAATACAATAGTAAAGTTGTCAGAAGTATTTAAACGTTTATTGGAGAGCTTTTCCAATACTATTTCGCACTTATCGTACCAAGTGGGGTATATTTCGTGATTATTTGCACAATTCGCGCAATAAATCGGATTTCGCGATATTTTGCGAGTTCATTTTGCTAAAATATGGTACTTTAAGCACCTAGAAGGTGATATATAGGCAAGAAAGGGTATATGAAAAAATTTTGTGCGTATCGCTCTTACCAAAAAATACGGCCCCTAATTATTATCACTACAAATTTTCATCCAATTATGCTTTGGCCCCGTTTGTAATATTTCCATTTCTTCCGTGCTAAACTCCGTATCTGTTAAATTCTTAACTGGAAGATAGAAATTAATTTCATTATTATTCGACCTCTTATTGTCGTCTTTATCGTTTCCTTTCTCCTCTTTCCGCCCCTTCAGTAATTGAGTTTTCTATCTAATGTATCCTGCTTCTTTTTGAGAATAAAATACAATGAATTCTCTACATTATCTTCTATATCATCCCATACTAGACCCGAAACATCTTTCGTAATCTGCAGATGAAGGTCATGTAAGTCCTGGTTCAGACTACTTTTTTTAAATATATAAGTACCTAATTTCACTTTTTAACCATACCTGATTCACTTTCAACTGAGTCACGCTCACATGTCTTCGCAAAAAGCCTCTCCCCTCTACCGACTTCAAATGTTTTGGAATTAATTTATTTGCTAGACAATTCTTAAGAAATTTCAAGTCCTTAGATATTTTGGCTATTTTTATTTTTGTGTTCTTAAATTTATTCATTAATTTTCCAGCCTGGCTGGACGCGATTAAGAGCAGGAAATTCCAATTCATGTGAGGTCTCGGAATTATAGCAGACTTAAGGAAAGAAGAAGAGAGCATAGGTGTTATTTATTATTTTACGAATTGGCTATTTATTATTTTACAATGTTAAGATAGTTTATAGATGTTATTTATTATTTTACAAATTGAAACTATTTTATTTTAAAGAGTTCTACTAAATGGCGAAGTAAATATTAAATTTAGACACAAAGAAACATTTTATTCTTAAATGTAAATAAGGACGTAAAATTAACATATAGTAATTAATTTAATAGATTTTATTATTTATGATTTGAAAATTCTAGTTTAAAGTCTGTAACAAATGACATAGTAAGTGAAAGGTGAAACACAGACAAATATTGTAACAATTTCAAGATTTATATATAATTGTTCTATTTGTACCAATGCACCAAGTCCAAAGATTAATTAATGTTTGGCACCGCTGAAGAAGAGAGTAGTTGGCTCTCAAAACATGTACAGTAATAAAATATGTAAAGTATTGACAAGGCGGGAAAGTGTTCTATAGAGATTTGAATATAAGTCAATACGGACCAACATGGTGAAAATTATCAAGACCTGCACCTGGCAAGCCAAATGTCCTCGGACACTCCCGGCACTAAAAGCCAATCGCCATTTCATTTCTGCTGTTGAATGATACAGCACAGTAACAAAATTAAAGATACAATTTAAAATATTGGACCGCGGAGCATTCCTGCCTCTTATATGATGACCCTAGCCCTCATGCAGTTAAAATCCCCTGACCTGACTGGGAATCGACCCGTGAATACCATCTTCTGCCACAGTGAAGAATTAATCAGTTAAACAATTACTGCTAATTTTTTAACGTAATTGAATGCGATTTATCTATATTGTGAGAAGAATGGTCGAATAAGGTGGGATACAGTGAAAAAAATCAGACCTGGCTGGGAAATCGAACCCATGAATAGCATTACTGACCTGACTGGGAATCGACCCCGTGAATTGCTCACTGTCAAAGCCTGTTACACACCCCTGGGGCAATAAAATGTTGATGACAGGAAAAAACCTAGAGAAAAACCTGTCTCCCGCTTTCGCTTTGTCTTACACAGTGGGTGTGTGTGGGATTTGAACTGCGGTATTCAGCGGTGAGATATTGTCATCAAAATCAAAAGATCTGCACCAGGCCTCTCCGGAGGCTACATGCTATTATTATTATTATTATTATTATTTAGAAATTGCTTTCACGTCGCACAGAAGAGTCTTATAGCAATGATGGGATAGGAAAGGCCCCAGGAGTAGAAAGGAAGTGGCGATGGGGTGGGGAAGGCCCAGGAGTAGATAGGAAGCGGCTGTGGCCTTAATATATGCCTCAACATACGCCTGGTGTGAAAATGGGAAACTACAGAAAACTATCTTCAGGGCTGCCGACTAGTGATGGGTCGTTCATGAACGAACTGACTCTTTTGAACGACTCATTGGAGAGAGCTAGCTCTCTCAATGAGAGTCGACTCTTGTAAGAGCTAGCTCCCTCCTTGCTCCTTGAGAGCTAGCACGAGCCGACTCTTTTATCAACAGCTAGTCGTTCAATTACGAGTCGGCTCTTGCATGAGCTAGCTCCCTCCTTGCTCCCTGAGAGCTAGCACGAGCAGCGCCTCCTAGAGAACAAGGCCTGGCAATACGATTCGTGACGTCACGCGACTGGGCTCAGCGCGAGTGGATAGTAGATGAAGCTAATTCCTTACGATAATTGAAAAATACGCTGGTTAAACTACATTCTACGAATATTCTTTATCGTAGGCGCGCATATTGGAAGCGAAATTAGTAATATACCGTATTAATTAGGAAGAACAATAATTAAAAATGCAAGAAAGAATTAAGTTCTTTTAAGAATCTTAATACTGAACAACTTTAATAATATGCCTATATGACACTTTCTTTCATATATTTCAGTCAAAATAATAATAATAATAATAATAATAATAATAATAATAATAATAATAATAATAATAATAATAATAATAATGGCGTATATGGCCTCCAGAGAGGCCTGGTGGCAGGTCTTTCTATAGTAGATGGCCTATTAAGCGACCTGCATGTCTGTGAAGATGAGGGCCCTAACTAGGATGATTTCTAATGTTGAATACGCCGCACACACCCAGTCCCCGAGCCATTGAAAGTAACCAATTAAGGTTAAAATCCCCGACCCGGCCGGGAATCGAACCCGGGACCCTCTGAACCTTAGGCCAGTACGCTGACCATTCAGCCAACGAGTCGGACAGAGTCACAAATGATCAGTTCCTTTTACAAAACTCGCCATAAGACATCTCTGTGTCGGTGCGACGTAAAGCCACTAGCAAAAAAAGAAAACTTTTACAAAACTGAACTTGCTGATAAAAGATCAAAAACAACATGTAAGAACAGCAAAAGCTATTAAATAAAAATAATAACGTATAAACTACCTTACCTACAGGATATTAGTAGCAGTCCAGGTCCATACAAGCTGTAATGCTCAGTGTTGTCGCTCATGAAAACAGGTAAATATTTTTTTTTACAATAGAAGCCTAACATAAATTATGGGGGTGAAGAACTCACAAAATTTGACTGTTATGCAAAGAGAATGATTACAGTACATGCCAACAATAGTTTGTTCATCAAGTCATCAAAATTATATTCGCATTCCCTAGTGTATATAAATGTACTCTTATGATTTTGGACCCTGATTCAAATAACCAGAACAGGGGAAAAATTGAAGTTAAACTGGAAATAAAACAACTTATTAAAATGTATGAACTTAAATTTGAAAAGTATCATGCCAATTCTGATAACATTTGAACTGACCTTCACCCAGACATTTTCTGAAATTGTTCTCAATTTAACTTCACCAGGTTGCTTAAAATTGAAATGGACATGAGGTGAACATGATATAAGAAAATATAAAAGGAAATCTCTTTGAACATTACTTGTTAAAATCCTAAGAAACCATATTAAGAACTTGCATCTCTGCCATTAAATTCATAAAAATGTAGCAGAACACACACTGAACTAGTCATTTCATGCTTTATGAACCAGCTGCATTGTATAGATATGACACACATGAGATCAATTAAGTAATCAATCCCCAATTTTTCACAGATGCATGTTACATTCATTACATGCAATAACAAAAGCTGGAAGGAGTACTTTCTCCAAGACAAAATTCATAACCAAAGTGTGAATAGGCATAATGCTGGAAGAGGAAATTCATAATTGAATTCACAATTACTCAAACAGGAATGTTTACTACTGAAGGAGCTTACAGTGATTAACCGTGAATTCAGAGTTTACACATTCCCTTTCAGTGGAATTCATAGAGGTTCATCAAATGAGTAATTAATAATATTAATGTACTCAGAAAATGAGAAAGCCTCAGCTTACCACAGACAAAAGAAAAGGAGGGTTAATAATTTTGTAGGATATGTGCCACCAAGGTAATGAATCATATTTGTTAAATGGCAAAATACCTGTTTAACATAAAAGGTGCCCTCTCAAATGTAACATCACTCCCTGAAAATTTGACACCTGGCAATAAACATGATAAAATAAAAGTGCTCTTGTGTTATTACTGTGTTCTCTTCTAAAGAAATTACTATGGAAAACACATCTACTAAATTTGGCAATGTGTTATTATTGCATCAACTCCTTAGTGAATGATTTCTGTCTCCTCGGGTGAATGGTCAGCTTTGAGGGCTTTTAGAGGATCCAGTTAGAAGGGCTAGCTAGCCATCTAGGATAAATGCTGGGGGTCTGTATTTCACTGCACAGCCATTATTATCCAACTTCTTGCTAAATAACCTGCGTTATTACCAAGCAAATGCTAGGACTGTAACTCCTTGGTAAATGAACAGCAATGTTACCAAGCAAATGCTGGGGGAGGATGTATTACTCCGCAGGACAATTGTCCAACACCTTGCTGAATGATCATCACTGTCATCAAGCAAATCGTTGTCACCAAGAAAATGCTGGGACTGTACGACACAGCCCCGAAAATATTGCCCCGTCTCCTCGGTAAAATGACAGCGATGACTCCTTAGTGAATAAACATCGATGTTACCAATCCTTGCTGAATGATCAGCGTCGTCACCAAGAAACTGCTGGAGGAGGCTGTGTTACACAGCACCAAGCAAATGCTGGGACTGTAACTCCTTAGTGAATAAACAGCGACGTTACCACGCCTTGCTGAATGATCAACGTTGTTATCAAGCAAATGCTGGGACTGTACGACACAGCCTCAACAATACTCCCCGTCTCCTCGGTAAAATGATCAGCGATGTTACCAAGCAAATGCTGGGGAGGCTGTATTACTCAAATAATTAACAGTTTACTATTTTAAAATGTTTCAACAAATTCAGAAAAGTCCTGACCTACCTGGGAATCGAACCCGACTATGAACTAACCAATGTAGGGTCCGTAGACTACGAACGAGCCTTAGATGCAGGTAACCTCCCTAGGAATCGAACGCCGGGTCGCGAACTAGCCTACAGCACTGCTCAGCTCGAAGGCGTGTCCAGGAATTGAACCCGGGCCTCTAGACGTTGCAGGCATAAACACAGTCTCCGAGCCAGAAGAAATAATAATTTTAATGTTAGTTCCCTTTATTGTATTGTAAGTGTGATCCAGTCATGGAGCGCGAATGCTGCGCTGAAGAAATGCTACAGTGCAAAATTTGGTATCTTCCTTCCTGCAGTAAGAGTATGCTATGCTGTGTTGGAGACACAATCATTTCTTATCAACTGAATGCAAATTACATTTTATCATTTCAAACAACAATAATCCTCTTATTATGTTTTTACATGTAAGAATATATTATGCTACTATGAGGTAAGTAATTTTTAAAATGCGAACGAAGTGTATGTGCAGAATTAAAACGTGTACTTGAAAGCTGTGTAAATGTGTCTTTTTCCGTTGATAACTTCACTACGTTAGAAGATGGTGTTACATAGTCCAATGTAGGTGCTATGTCATGTGTTTAACATATTCGTGTTTTTCATTCATACTGTTTTTATCAATCGTAAATAGGAGCAAATCCATTTCCTTAGATCCATAGAATTAGTTTTATCAACTGCGGTTGTTGTGATTACCTGCTACACCTGGAGGCTCGGGTTCGATTCCTGGCTCTGTCACAAAATTAGAAAAAAAAGTCTGTTGGATGGAGACGTAAAGCGGCGAGAGGCCAGCGCGCTGCTGCCTGAGCTGTAGAAGCACATGACAATGCGAATTGAACCAGGCCCTCCCAGACATGACGTAATTCAAACCCCATGTCGGTAACCCTGAAGATGATTTTACGTGGTTTCCCATTTTCACACCAATCAAATTTCTTCTTACGATACAGTCAAATCGCAATCAATTATGATAAAAAAAGTGCAATAATTGTTAACTCTCCAATTCATCACTGTAGCAAAAGATGCTATTCGCAGGTTCGATTCCCGGTCAGGTCAGGTTTTTTTTACCTGCATCTGTGGGCTAGTTCGCGGTGTTGCATTATTCTTCTTATAATATAGTTAAATCACATTCAATTACGTTTCAAGGTACAGTAAGTACTGTGTCGCTGTATGTGTGCTCAAATATTTTTTTTAACAATGTGTCGTTCAACTCTGTATTTTGTGTCTAGTGTTCAATTTTAATCCCCTGCCAGTCGTTCATTCTGGTTTCCTTTTCACAACAGAGAGTTCAGGGGTTCGATTCTGACATACTACACCTTTCTTCTCACTATACAATTAAATCGCAATCAATTATGATAAAAGAAGTTTAATAATTGTTAACTCTCCAATTCATCACTGTGGCAGATGATGCTATTCACGGATTCGATTCCCAGTCAGATCAGGGATTTTTTGCCTGTCGTTCATTCCCTTTTCCTCTTCACATTGGAGAGTTCAGGGGTTCAATTCTGTCATACTACATCTTTCTTCTCATGATACAGTTAAATCGCAATCAATTACAATAAAAAAGTGCAATAATTCTTAACTCTCCAATTTATCACTGTGGTAGAAGGGGCTATTTACGGGTTCGATTAACAGTCAGGTCAGCGATGTTTTTACCTTCCTCTGAGGGCTAGTTTGCGGCCGGGTTAGAGATTTTTTTTATTTTTTATTTTTTATAGAGTCCAGTGCGTGTGTATGTAGTTTTCCGTGCCATTTTTTTTACTGCGTGTTGTGGTGTGGAGTGTGGTCAACTCTCAGCATTTGCCGGGTTAGAGATTTTTTTCACGGTATCCCATCTGTCGTTCGTTCCCGTTGCTTCGTTCTTCTTACAATATTCTTAAATCACATTCAATTACGTTTCAAGGTAAGTACTCTGTGTGTGTGTGTGCTAGTGTTCGATTTTAATCCCCTGCCTGTCGTTCATTCCCGTTGCTTCATTCTTCTTACAATATAGTTGAATCACATTCAATTCTGCATTAATTCGCTCAAACTGTCAACAATTTCAAGGCTTTGACCACCAATTTTCACAATGCCTTTCCTTTGTCTTTCTCCTCTTGAGATCACTTTTCTCTGCACTGATTTTCATACCATACTTTCCAATTTCTTGTTCAGTACATCAAGTTGTTCTTGTACTTCTTTGGTGTTTGTTCCCCAACCTCCATTAATTAAAACAGAATATCTTTGTTCTTGACAGAACAGCAACAGATTCTATCAAATCACTTTTTTTTTTTTAACTTTATGACTTGATGAAAATGATTGTGCGACAGGCTTCGGTAGCTGGCACAGTTCCTATCCTTGCCACTAGATGGGGGCTCCATTCATTCCATTCCAGACCCGGTTGAATGATTGGAAACAGGCTGTGGATTTTCATTTTCATAAAAATCATTAAAAAATATTCTGTTCATACACTTTTAATACATGAAAGTTAGAACTTATCTTAATGAAGTGCTCTGTTCCTCTCTCTGTACTAGTCTAACAGAGAGTGCAAGGTGGTGCATTGGTCTGTGGCCAGCTGGCCAGCAAACCTCCAGCGACATACCAAGAATCATACTTGAAGCTTTTTTTAATTATTATTATTATTAATGTATTTTAGATAAAAAATATATCCTGTGCTACACAAGTTTTATAAGGAAGTAGAAATGTTGCAAATCTTACGTGAAATTCATTTTTGAGGAGAGGTATGTTCATTGCAATGTCCACGAACCCACCAGTACATTTACTTTTGTAACACTCAGCATTCTCCATTCCCGAAGGAGCTATTAGCATTGCTACTAGCTGACATGTGATGTCATTCCGAGGAATGATGAGAATTACATTCTGTTACCAACCCCCGTATAATAACAGCACAAGTAAATGGAACATGTGAAGGAAACAATCAACAAGGTACTGTTATTGGTGGGGACTTGTGACATTCTGTCATTAGCCGCACGTAACCAATCCACAAGAACGGCTTTGTAAATTTAAGTTTCACTACTAGCCCACGTCAAGAGAACAATGGCGCTTTTGGGCCACACACACTTCGAGACACTTTTATATATGGCCGCAGTGCATACTGTCTGCACGACAAGAAAAAAGATGGTAAGGTCATTTGTGCTTATCTTAGTTCCTAAGTAGATAGGTTGGCAGCATCGTCTGCGAGGACGTGAGAAGGAACAAACAAAAGTCATTCTGCATGTAGATGTTTGTGATACAAGTGGCAATCCGCTGTATTAATGTTGCGTGGCACGGGATATAGTTTTCATGTATTTTAAATTGTTTTGGAAATTATTTAGGAGTGGTTTATTGGCCATTTAATGAGCTGGCTAATTTACTGGTAACTATGTTCTTTCATTTTCAGTGACTTCATCGTCTTTCAAACTCCATTAATTATATAATTTGGTAACTTACTAATGCTCTTTAAACAACTCCAAATCCATTACCAATACAATTTAAAGTAAGATGATGATGATAATAATAATAATAATAATAATAATAATAGTAATAACAACAACAACAACAATAACTACAGCTCGTTTTACATTATTAACCCTCGAGCACTCGCATTCTTTTTCATCACTCAAGCACTCACGTGGCGCACTGTGAGCTCCATTACATATTTTAATGTCTCCTTCAAAGTGAATTAAATTAAATGCCTGAATTCTACGAAGGTAATCCCAAAAATAAGGGATCCTATTTTTTTATAAATACATAGACCTGTTTATTTCTACAATGGTTTACATCATTTTACAGCTTGAACATTTAGCTATTTTTCTAAATGATCACCATTTCGGTCGATGCATTTCTGTAGACGCTGTGACAGTTTTTGTATGCCCATGTCATACCAGCTCACCGTCATGCTGTTCAGGAAGTTGTGAACCTCATCTTTCACCTCGACATCGGTGCTGGCACCCATCTTGCGCACACCTTCTGGTATTTCAACTTTCCCGTTAAAATTCTGTAAGCGGCGCTTCGGGAAACCTCAGGAACCAAGTGCACAAATCATCCAGGGTGATCCGCCGATCTTCACGCATGATTTTCTCAACCTTCACAACTGTCTCGATGAAAACTGACGGTCTCCCGCTCCTTTGTTCGTCGTGAATTTCAGTCCGACCGGCTGTAAACTCTCTACACCATTTACGAACATTTTTGACATCCATGCACTTGGCGGCAACATCGAACAGGAGCTCCATTCTCAACGGCTGCCAAGCCAAACCTGAGTGTCTCAGCGCAGCATGCGCATGTTTATATGCGAGCGCGGGAAACACTCTTCACAATATTGTGACCAACAGCCACACGAAGGGAGTTCTGTATTTATAAAAAAATAGGAGACCTTATTTTTGGGATTACCCTCGCATGTTATATCGATCAATTAATTCTTAAAATATTCTACATAATACTAACTTTATTTTACCTTGCTATATTACCTTAGAATATAATATTAAGTAATGGAAATTCACTAAAATTCTGCTTAAACTTTATGTTTACCTCCTGAACTAACATTAACAAATGTATGTAATTATTAAAGGAAAATCTGACATAGTTGCAGTTTA
Organism: Anabrus simplex; assembly: GCF_040414725.1. NCBI lineage: Eukaryota > Metazoa > Arthropoda > Insecta > Orthoptera > Tettigoniidae > Anabrus > Anabrus simplex. The sequence continues at coordinate 730,638,489 of NC_090265.1, forward strand.
TTTTTATGTGTCAACTACCAGAAGTATAATTATTATAGTATATTAAAGCACATAAATTAAAATCTGGCCTCAGTGCAGTTTAGTTTTGCCCCGTTTATTCTGCATCACTGGCAGCTGCACTCTTTCTGAGCTCACTGTAAATTATTTGCTCATTTTCACTTTCATAATTATCGTCATTTACATTTTCACAGTCATCCGCTATGTCAAAATCTGGATCACAATTCTGTAACCAGCACAGCTGTGGACTTGACAGATTTCTTCCAGCCCTCAATAAACGGAACGATTATAGGAGACTTAATAGCAATTCGTTTGTCCGTTATTGGACATTATAAATTTTCCAGCTAACTCATTCCTGGTTGCCAGCGTTTCACCCCAGTGTGCTAAGTTGGCCTCATCAGTTGGTGTGGCTAGTGCATACCATTGAGGCTAGTGCATACCGTGGAGGCCACTGCGCAGGCTATCTGGAGCCACCGGCAGTGTCTGTGCATTATGAGAGACTTTGTCTCATTTTCAAAAATTGATGTCTGCTTGGCCATTGGATGATCAGGTTCCACGGAGTGCACCAGTTGTGATACTGTGAACTTAAAATCGCTGTTTAATTCGCTTCCGATGGAGAAATATTTGCCTTCTCACACAATAGCTGTACTGGAGGAACAGCTAAAAAAGCAGGTCAACACAACAATGTACATCTGTTTTTCTAAACGTGGCGCACTCAGTATGCCAACACGAGAGCTTGAGGGTTAAAAACAATGTCACAATAATTGGTTTCGACTTCTATATTATACTGTGAAAAACTAGAAAATTACCTTTACAAAAAAATATTTATTCTTGAATACTGCCAGCTAGAGGTAATTTTCACGTCATTTCAAGAATGACTTGTCTAACACAATGAAACGTGCTCCAGAGAGTTGTACGAGCAAACACAAATGCAACTTAAACATAGTATTTGGACAGTTAAGATGCAGCACCTCAGACTAGGTGCCGAAGATTGTGAGGAAATTTACACCTGAAAGGTATTTTTTTACAGTGAAGTGGAAGACGGTACGCTGGAGATCCAATAATTACCCTCATAATTATAATACACAGGACAGAGTCATCCAATTATAATATGTACACTCAACAAAGAAATAAAATAAGCTACATTTGTAACTGACACATTCTGTTCATAGCTTCTAAAGGATTCACAGGTTCAACAATTTCTCTTTTATGCTCTTGCTGAACTGTCATCTTTGTTTCTTTCTCTTCAATTTTCTTTGCACCTTGCCGGACTTCACTTTGCAGCTCCGCGAGCTCCTTGTCTGCTTGGGCTGTTTTCTGCCGTGTCACTTCTGCCAACTGGAAACAATTTTTTTTTTTTTTTAATGTTACAGGAACATTGACACAAGATGTTATAAGCTATAGTACACACCATGAAAATTATTTTATGGATAGTTTCACTGGTATTCCGAATCTCAAACTCTTTTTTTTTTTCTTTGGTAGTGGTGGCTTAACATCCAACTAACATCCAAAATCAAGAATTTCATGTTAGGTCCATAATTTGTATTGAATAGGTGGATCACTATATTTTAATTTACTACTTTGTCCTACTAACATATCAAAAGTTTTCAATGATTCAAGGATGGGAAAGGGAAGATGGCAGCTGTGGCCCTCATTATGGTACAATCTAGTACTTGCAACTGAATACATGCATGAATTTCTAAAAATCTTTTTGTCAGTACATTAAAGGATAATGATAATTCTGTTTGACTTAGAAACCTTTCCTTGGAGATTACTAGTTCAATTTCTGTCTCTATGATTGATTGTTCTAGTATCACATGAAAATGGCAACTTCTTTGAGAGTACAACAAACTTCACTGACTTGGGAATATTGTTTAGCAGTTACAGGGATAGTGGTGACCCTGTTAATCACGAAGATAATGAAGGTAATTATCAAAATGAGAGGAAACATGTACTTGAAAATTTGAATCCCACGCAAGTATTTTTTATTTACTTTGGCACCAATTGCCTGGGTTGTGGTAAGCTTCCACAGACTGATTTATTTGGCCCTGTAATGACCCGTATGTATAGTGGCATAGGGTTTTGAGCTAGGTTGGACGAGGATGAGGAGGTGATGGTCTGTAGCTAGCATAAAGGCAACCAATCAGCTACGTTGTACATGTTCTAAGCTTCATAGACCACACACAGGGTAAACCGCGTCCCATTGGAACAATAACAACATGAGATGGCAGGCAGGTATGTAGCTTTTTGATCTCCCTACCTGTGAGGAAAGTCAAAACAAAATGCAACACAAAGCTTATTCACTGCATCGTGATGTATTCCAGCGACGAATATGTAGATTTGTTACTCATCTATGGACAAACTAGACAGAATGCACACCAGGCATAACGCGTGTATCAAGAACGCTATTTGGACACACGACAACCGACAGGCATGACATTTCGGCGTTTGGAAAGCCGTCTGCAGGCTACTGTGTTCCTGGGAAGGACATGGCCTGTTCGAGATCATCCTGTGATGTCTGCTCACAATGAAGAGATTGTGTTGGACGCTGTCCAGCCTAACCCTCACACCAGCACACGGGCCATTGCACAGGAGAAGAACATTACCCAGGCACTTGTTATGAGGATATTGCATACCAACGGTTTCACCCATATCATTTGCACTTACATTACGAGCTCCATGGACATGATTTCGAATTACAGGTGGCGTACTGTCAATGAACCCTACAGCATGTGGACACTGATGCTGCCTTTTTAGCGACCATCTTATTTACGGACAAAGCATCGTTACACAACAATGGAACCATTAATCGCCATAATATGCATTACTGGAGTGTGGATAATCCTGATTGGGTACGGCACAGTAAAAAAAGTCTATTGATCAAAACAAAAATTAAAACATGACAAGATGGTGGTTCAACCAGAGGTGACATATGGAAGCGGAACTTTTTAAAGTCACTCAGGGAAACAGAATCCTGAAAGTTGAGAGAAGAATAGCAAGGATGAAGTGGTGTACAGAGAACTGGAGCCCATCACAGATACTATACGGAAGAAAAGGATCTCTTTATTTGGTCACATTATGACACCGGAAGCCAGATTACCAAGAAAAATGATAGAGAAACTCTGGAATCTGAAGCAACAAGTAGAATGGATTAAGGATATAACTAGAAATAACTCTGGATGATTTGCAAAACATCAAAATAAGATTTAAACCAAAAATAGACAAACGACATGCAATGAAAAGAGAACTTACAGATGAGGCACAGCAGAAAAGATCTTAACAAATGAAAAGCTACTGGACAATTTAGAAAGAAAACCATAGAAGATGATGAGAAAATGATTGACTGAAGTGGTCCAATGAGGCTGTAAAAGCGAAGAAGACATACTGTACTATATTTCAAATAATATCCTGTAGAATTTATTTAACCATTACCTGCTGGAATGCAGTATTATTGCCCTTATTATAACGGCAGAGAACTATTTTAGAAAGCATTTCTGTAATTGAGACCTTCACTAACTTACACCCCACCGTTAATTCAAAGAAGTGAATGTTTATAGTATTCAAAGTAGAATTTGTAAGTAAAACAGACTAAAGTATATCCAACTAATACAAGAAGTAGGAAATACTTTCATAGGGATTATATCACGTGAAAAAGACCGGAAGAGTTTGTTATTGATCACTCACTTTCTTCAGCTGGGAGGTCACTGCCTTGGCTTTCTTCTTCACTTTAAGGCTCCTTGCTCCAGCCACTTTGAAGACATTATTGTGTTTGTTCTTGCTGTTCGCTTTGTTCTTCCCCATCTGGACACTCTGTAAAAAGGATGCACATTTCTTATGAGGCAGCGCAACAGTGCACAATATAATATGACACAAAGCACAACATAACCAAAAAAGTTCTCTCCGTTTTTCACACTGCGAAGAAGATGATTTCACAGATTACGGTGGGAATGAGACCAGAGAGGGAGGCGGGGCTTTGTCCTTGGCCTGAGAATGCAAAGTTACAGGAGTTATAGCTCGAGTCGCAGCATACAGAGATGGAGGTGTCAGCGCAGCTTGTTCAGGACTGTTTGATTTGTAGGCCTGTCTGCAGCCAAATCAAGCCGCCCACAGTGGCCGCCCCTAGGCGCTGAATGACGAGGCCTTGCAGGAAGCCACAGAACGAGTGCTCAGCTTGCCTCACAGGTAAGACAAACAAGTTGAGCAAGCGGACAGCAAGTGATGGCTTGTTTATCACTACTTTCATGACAGCGCAACACACCCATATTTAATCAAGTGTTCACCGGTGATCAAGAGCTGATCCTGTATGACACAGTCAAGTGTGCCAGACATTGGTCATCACCATGAGTCAGTGCCACACCACCATTTGCTCTCTCTGTACCAACGCAAGACCCTGTTCTGTATCTGGTTGACTAGTCGCCAAGTGGTCCACCATCACAGACCTGTACTGGAACGTGTGCAATGGGCAACGAAGCAGAAGCAGCTAGCACAATGATATACTGCTCCTGCATAATAATCTCGGCCACATGTGGCTCAAGTCACCAGGGAGACCATACGACGACTTGGCTGGCAGACCCTGTGCCAACCATCCTTCTCAGATCTAGCGCCATCTTTTTCATTAACTGGACAGCCACCTTTGCGGAAATCATAGAGGCGGGTATACACAAAGCACTTGTGGACTTCTTTGCTTCGAAGAACCATGATGTTTATCACCAGGGCATCACACAGCAGGAGGTACACTGGGAATAGATGCTGCATACCGAAGGAGATTACTTTGAGGACTGAAAGTACGTAATGTTTGCTGTCTACCATCTTGTGTCTGACACTTGATAATGGACAGAAATTTTTTGGTTACCTTGTAATTTTAAATTCAAGAAGTTCCGAACAGGTCACAGGATTCCTGGGAATGGCTAAAAATAGAAATATAACTCTTTCAGGCTTCTTCTCTGTTTGAAGTTCAGCAAACACGGCAATGTCTCAGATTGAGGAGCTCCTTAAGATCTAATAAGGCACATGCAGGAACGTCTCAACAAGGGTTCGAGACTGGCAAACCAGAAGTCAGCATCTTCCTTATGGTCACAAGGATGCGTTAAGATGTCAGAAGAAGAGCAGACTATACAAAGTACATGACATGCTAAAAGCTACAATCAATCCAGCTTTTGGTCTACACAGATACATTTTTAATGTACCATAAAAAATAAATACTAATTTAAAAACTTAACAACACAACAGAGTGAGTGGCTGTGCAGTTTGGGCCATGTAGCTGTCAGCTTGCATTCGGGAGATAGTGGGTTCAAACTCCACTGTCAGCAGCCATGAAGATGGTTCTCCATGGTTTCCCATTTTCACACAAGGAAAATTCTGGGGCTGTACCTTAGTTAAGGCCATGGCCACTTCCTTCCCTCTCCTGCCTCTTTGCTATCATTGCCGTAAGACCCATCTGTGTCTGTGTGACATAAAGCATACATACATACATACATACATCATCAGCATTATAGACTATTATGCCTTTTCAGCATTCAGTCTGCAAGCCTCTGTGAATGTACTAAACATTGACACAATCTTCTATTTGCAACTACTGCTGTGGCCTAGTTTAATTCTATACCTCTTATCCTTAAATAGTTAGAAACTGAGTCTAACCATCATCACCTTGGTCTCCCTCTACTTCTCTTACCCTCCATAACAGAGTCCATTATTCTCCTAAGTAACCTCCTCTTCCATTCGCCTCATACGACAACCGAAGCCGGTTTATGCGTATAGCTTCGTCCATCGAGTTCATTCCTAACATAGCCTTTATCACCACATTCCGAGTCCCCTCCTGTCATTCACCCTCTAGGTACACCAAGACCTTGATGTTGGTGTAGGGGCTTATGTGCTTGCTGATCCCAAGGGATGTGCCAGCTCAGGGTTACCCATGCTGGATCAGCCTCGGTGTAGGGCCAGACTAACAAGGTGTCCCCCGAGTTGCCTGAGAGGCATCTGTGCTCTTTAGATTTCATAACTATTTCTACCCTTCTATTCTCACCTTCTTAAATTTCATTCCTCTTCCTGTCTAGCCAACCCCTCTGCCTCAGGTAGAATAGGTTAGTATGGAGGTTTTATCCTCCCCCAATCACAAGTTTTGGGTCGTGGTGAAGTGATGCATGGCTACTGGGAGAGTAGTTCCTAGCGACCCCCCTCAAGACACTGGGCGCCCCTTGCCTTTAGTACATCAAAGCTCTGCTGAAGGTCGACCTTTTATATCCCGGGTACTTGTGGGACAAGGCATGGTTTTTGAGTTTGGTTTTGATTCATCGAAAGCTGCAGGCCTTAAAACTGCATCCTTTAATTGTTCAGTTAGGAAACATAAACATTTCAATCGTGTTGACCTGTCTAGTAAGGAAGTTTCTGCAGAGCGTCTGCCATGATTTCTGGCTGCGACCACAGTCAATGGACAAAACCTTCTTCAAGGGAACCCGTTCCTAATAAGCAATGCTGTGGAAGGTCTTGCTGGTGAAGTAGATGAAATGAGGAAATTGTGGGATGGTAGCGTACTCATTAAGACTAGTACGCTCGTGCAGAGTAAAAAGTTATTGGAAGCCACAATGTTCAGGCCAGTGCCAGTTAAGACTGAGAGCCACAAGTTCCTTAACTCCTGAAAAGGAGTTATTTTTCATAGGGACTTGATTAAGACCTCCGATGATGACCTTATCCGGGGCCTTCCTTGTAGAGGTGTCCGATGTTAAACATCTTGAGAGGCATATTGGTGACACCTCTATGGCACGGGGGCTTTCATCTTAACCTTCGATCTTGAGAAACTGCCCGAATGTATTAAGGTATCCATGTACACACTCACTGTTCGGCCATATTTTCCTTCTCCTATGAGGTGCTACAACTGCCGGCGGTTTGGCCACACCTCACCACGCTGCCAGGGTTGAGCAATATTCAGGGCATGTGGAAAAGCAGCGCATGCCGGTGCGGAATGCACACCAGCCCCAGTGTGTGTTAACTGCACTGGTGAACACGCCCCTCGGTCCAAGGAATGTCCTACATTTAAGCAGGAGAAAAAGATCCAGGAGATTAAGACCCTGGATAAACTTTCTTATCCAGAGGCACAGAAGAAGTATAAATCAATGGCTCCTCCGGAATTCTCCATCTCCTTTGCAGAGAAGACCGCTAGTGTGCGCATATCTTCCGTAAGTTTTGTACCCTCTGTCCTTCCATCAACTCCGCAAACATCATGTACCCAGCAAGTAATCGTCAAACCACAGGTTTAACAGTCAGCAAGCACGTCACTGCCGAAGACGTCCGGAAAAAACTCTTCCCAGACACATTCGGCTGGGAAGTCTTCCCTCACAAGGGCGGGGGGAAAAGACTTCCCCAACAAAGGCTGGAAAATTACATTTCAGGAATCCTTCAACTGGCCCAAAAAAGGAGGAGAAAGGGAAGCATAAATGCTCCCCTACACGTTTGGAGAAGAAACCTTTTCCAATGAGACCAGGGGTCCCAGGATCCCCAAAAAAGCCTGGCAACTCATCTGCCAGCCCTCCTCCAAAGTGTTTGAAAATGGTGGGCAAGAGTGAGGGCACACGATGTCCCTCTACTCGATCACTTTCTGGGGAATGAAGTTCTCCAAGGAAGAAGATCCACCACTCGCGATCAATGAGATCATTGTCTACAGAGTGCACGGCCACCGCGTCTCCCTCTTCTAAGGAGACAATGGAGACTGAACCACTCATTACCGTGGACGATGATGACAATACCGACAAGAACAGTGGAAACTGGCAGGTAGCTGACCGAAAGAAGGGCAAGCAATTGTCCTAATTTTGTAACACTACCAATCCACACAATGGCAGGAACCGCAATAGTTATCACTGTAGCCTAGCTGAGTTACGTAAATTGATATCCGTCTATGCGGCCTCCATAGTCTGTCTACAGGAATCTCGTTTGAGACCTGGACATGACACGACTATGAGAGGACATCGTATTTATTCTAAAGACAGAGTAGCTGTGGATGGCTCGGCTACTGGGGGCGTCTATACCCTAGTTCGCTCCGACATCTTCAGCGAGGAAGTACCGCTCCGTACTCAGCTAGATGCAATTGCAGTTCGCACTCCATTGCCAGTAATGACAATGGTGTGCAACATGTACATTCCACTGGACTACGATCCTGAAATCCAAGCACTACAAGATTTAATCGCTCAGTTACCTCCTCCTTTCCTCATGCTGGGAGACGTGAACGCCCGTAACACACTCTGGGGTTCTCCATCTTCCTGTGGTAGGGGGAGGATGCTCGAGCGACTGATAAACCTGTTCGATCTTTGTGTGCTTAATACAGGGGAACCGACACATTTCACCAACGCACATGGCACATTCTCACACCTGGATGTCACTTTGTGCAGCCGTGCGCTAGTTCCCCTGATATGGTGGCAAGTACACGACTATCTCCCGAAACTTCCCGATAATTCTATCTCTCTTGAATCAAAGACAGGCCAAAATACACAAGCGCTGGTTACTTTGGCAGGCAAATTAGCCAGAATTTTTGAAACGCGCAGTGATGGCCAATGATATGCTGGAGTCTGTTGACAACCACGTTTCTTCCATTACTACTGGAATTTTGGCTGCTGCAGAGGAAAAAATTCCTTCTTTGTCTGGTATTTGTCACCGGAAACAGGTCCCATGGTGGACAGACGAAATTGCAGCGGCCATACGTGATCGCTGACGGGCTTTTAAGCATTATCGTCGGAATCCAACGATGGCCAATTATATCGCATTTAAGCGTCTGCGCGCGAAGGCCCATTTTCTGATTCGAGAAAGTTACGTGGGAAAAGTATGTGTCTTCCATGACGGCACATACTCCATAATCACAAGTGTGGACAAAACTCTGCCGTATTGTCAGAGTAGAGAATGTGCCCTCAGTACATGGAACCTCCATTAATGAAGATATAGTTACGATTCCTTCAGTCATTGCAGACCACATCGCATCACATTTCACAGAAGATGTGTCCAGCTCTAGGAGATACGACTGTACATTTCTTCCAATTAAGCGCGAAGCAGAGGTACACCATTTCTCTTTTGCCTTCGCATCCCTACAATGTGCCTTTCATCGAGTGGGAGTCGCGGAGTGCACTCGCGCTATGCAGAGACACAGCTCCTGGACTGGACAAAATCCACAATCAAATGCTGAAGCATTTAAGTGACAGATGTCTCAAGGATATCCTCACCCTATTCAACAGAATATGGAGTAAGGGTGTGTTTCCATCTCAATGGTGGGAGGGAATTGTGATACCAATTCCCAAGCCAGGTAAAGATCCAAAACTTCTGAATAGTTATAGGCCATTATGCCTTACAAATGGCCTCTGTAAGCTATTTGAAAGGATGGTTATCCGGCATCTTGTGTGGGCCATGGAAAAGGAGGGTCTCTTGTCTAACTACCTGTGTGGTTTTTCGCTCTCATCGGTCTGCCACTGATCAGACTGGAGAGCGCCATTCAAGAGGCCTTTCTCCGGAAGAAACACCTAGCCGCAGTGTTTCTTTGCCTGGAGAAAGCTTACGATACTACCTGGCAATATGGGATTCTCTCCACACTACAACAGCGGGGATTTGGGAGAAATTTGCCAACATTTATTGAGAACTTCATGTCCCTCCAGCTCTTTCGAGTCTGAGTAGGGAATGCATTTTCTCAATATTACGTTCAGGAAAATGGAGTACCCCAGGGATCGGTATTGAGTGTCACGCTGTTCGCAATCACCATCAACGACATAGTTGCTGCTGCTGGGCCCACAGTCGTTCCAATCGCTGTATGTAGACGACTTAGCTCTACATTACAGCTCTGGAAGGGTGGCATTTGCTGAGAGACAGCCACAGCAAGCTATTAACCGAGTCAACAGATGGGCCCTGCAACATGGTTTTCGATTTTCAATGGCGAAAACCTCAGTTGTACACTTCTGTCGACGTCAGCTTGTGCATCTCGAACCAGAGCTCCGCTTGTGAAACAGTGTCTTACCAGTGGTAGACACCTGCAGATTCCTGGGTCTCCATTTTGATAAAAGACTAACGTGGCAGCCCCACATCCATCAGTTGAAGGTTGCCTGCATGAAGAGACCTAACATGCTTAAGTTTCTCAGCAGCACTTCGTGGGGGGATGACCGTGCGGTGCTGCTACGATTTTACACGGCAACGGTCCTCTCTCGAATTGACTATGGAAGTGCGGCTTATGGCTCAGCATCAAAATCTACGCTGAGCCTTCTAGACAGTATTCACCATAGTGGAGTTGGGCTAGCAAAGGAAACTTTCCGTACTAGTCCCTTTCCCAGCCTACTCGCTGAAGCGGGAGTTCCACCTTTACGGATAAGGAGCCAGCAGTACGCTGTCAAAATTCGTGAAATGCCGCTACAACCAGGCTATCAGTGCATCTATCGTACCGAATACCACCAGAGGTACCAAAACTGGCCGAATGCCACACGGCCGGTTGGGTTTTGAATTGATAGCCTGTGTTGTGATTTGAATATCGATATCAGTGGTTGTCTTGAACAAACTTTTAGCGAGGTACCTCCGTGGTTGGTTCCGCGACCGATATATGTCTGGATCTAATCCGGGGACCCAAGGTGAACAACGGATTCCTCCGTTTATCGGAGGTTTTCCAGGACTTCGTTCACCAATATCAGGCTGCAAGACATGTCTTCACGGATGGTTCTAAAATCGGAGATAATGTTGGTTGCTCTTTTGTCACCGATGATATGAGCACGAAGATCTCACATGCCTAGTGTGTGTAGCGTGTATACTGCAGAGCTTTACGCCATCTTAGAAGCTCTGCAGTGTGCACTCGGTGACAAAAGAAGGCACTTTCCTATATGTAATGATTCGTTAAGCTCTCTGCAGTCTATTGAAACATGTTTTTCATAACACCCACTGGTGCAGCAGATTCATGACCTTCTAGCCAGGTTAAGTGATGCTGGCACTAGAATCACTTTCACGTGGCTTCCAAGCATTGTTGGGATTGCGGGAAACGAACTTGCGGATAAAGCTGCAAAGGAAGTGGTACTTTTACCTCCAAGTCCTGTCAGTGTACCTACTAAGGATATTTGTTATCAGCTATGTCGAACCATCTTGGCGTCCTGGGAATCTGAGTGGCTAGCTATCCAAACTCTCGACAAGCTGAGATCAATTAAAAAACAACTACCGTGTGGTGGTCCTCTTTCCGACCTTCACGAAGAGAGGCCATAGTATTGTGTAGGCTGAGGATAGGTCATTTACGATCTACGCACTTTTATCTCCTAAGGGCCCCCCCCCCCAGTGTGTTCTTGTGGTGCCGACTTCATCGTGGCCAACATCCTCACAGAGTGCGCCAATCTCTCTGGCCTAAGACGGAGCCTTGGCCTGCAGGAAACACACGGACACATAAATTACAAGTGAACTGTTACTCAGGGAATGCAGGTTCCCTTTTGATTCGTTAAAAATTTTTTGGCCTAATTCAATTAATTTTTGTTTTACTTTGTACTGCGTTTCCAAATTCCTTTGTTGAATAAATAATTTTGTTTTTATTTTAAATTTCTTTTCCACTAATTTGTTCAGAGAGGATGATTACCTCGTTGTACTTCCTCTTAAAACAAAAATCACCACCACCTCCTGCCAGTGTTCCTACCTGTTTGTACCAGCAATCATTCTCGCTACTTTCATGTCTATTACTTCTAACTTATGAATAAGATATCCTGAGTCCACCCAGCTTTCGCTCCCATAAAGCAAAGTTGGTCTGAAAACAGACCGATGTAAAGATAGTCTTGTCCAGGAGCTGACTTCCTTGTTACAGAATGCTGCTGATCGCAACTGCAAGGTCACTGCATTAGCTCTACTGCACGTTGATTCAATCTCACTTACTATATTACAATCCTGGGAGAATGCACATCCTAAATACTTGAAATTATCTACCTGGTCCAGCTTTATATTCCCAATCTGACATTCAATTCTCTTGGATTTCTTACCTACTGACATCAATTTAGTCTTGGAAAGGCTAATTTTCATACTATACTCATTGCACTTATTTTCGAGTTCCAAGAGACTGTAGGCTTTTGGCACATAAAGTAAATTGTAATAAAAATGTTAGATGAAAAATCTCCAGCTAATTAAACACAACAACTTTGTTGATCAATCTTGTTTTGAGAGACATAGAAAAGATGATCATCCCCAAAAGACATCAATCATCCAACGTTCATCTGGCCTCCTTTTGGATTATCCCCCAATTGTGGATAAGGTGACTCACTGGACCAGCCTGTAGTTTGGAAAGCAAATAAAATTCTTTCAAAACTCCAAATGCATTTTTTATAGAAAGACCAAAAATAAAAGCCCAAATATGACCTCATCTCAAGCCAAAGGCTCATGGAATGTTAGGCATCAAAGAGTTTACAGACTTTTTATCCAAACACATGACCTAATGGTGCAACTTTCAGATAAAAAGGCAGAGACACTGCAAAGTAAATATTCCAAGCCCAATAAGACTGACGAGCTGCAGAAGACTTCCAAGAACTTTCAAAATTCCAGTTTCATACAGGTGAACACTTAATGTTAGTTCTAGAAATAATCTCAGCCTCAAATCTAATAAAAACATTTATTTTGCAAGAAAGCCAAACATGACACATTTACTGTAGCACATGCAACTTGTGCTGAAAGTTACAAGATGAAATCAGCTCTTAAATTCTCATAACCTTACTAAAGGCCTGTACTACAACAGCCAGATAAAATAGCTGCTTAAATTTATGTGGGAGTTTGCACATTTATCTAGAAGTTTGGTTGAAAACATGTACTACGACTTTCGTTTATATGCAGTTTGGGAGAATATTTTCTAGTTTAGCTAAGCTTAAGTTGGAGAGGCTGTTAACATTCTTATCTGGGACTTTGCTCCTATCAGGGAGGCTGTTTTAAAAATCAAGATCATGGTGAATCTACATCTGCATGTTGCTGCATGAAAAATAAATTATTACAATGTAATCTAAATATATATTTATAAACTATATCATACTTTCTATCCAGCTATCGCAGAATTTTTGAAGACTTCCAAAGCCAACAAGTTTCTGCCACGCAAGCGAGCACATATGTAACAAATTTTGTTGTTAGCCATAGTCGACACGGCATCATCGACTGATGCTGCCACACAAGTTACTTGTCAATTCGAGCCCCAATAGCAGATTATTATTATTATTATTATTTTTTTTTTTTTTTTACCTTCTGAATGTTAGTCAAGAGGGTACAAGAGGTGGTGGTATACATTTCCTAACCACTAGAATGTGTGCCACAAGCATTTCACAATAACTTACTTCTAAGTATTTACATTAAAGTGAGATAAACACCTGCTAGTACTATTCTAACATTGTCTCGGAAAAAAATAAAATTTATACAATTAGCAACAAATTACTGACCCTCCGCAGAATTCACGGCGCCTACTAGTGATATCCAGGTTCCCCAACTTCACATCACAACAAAATCAGTGAAATTGAATTCAAATATAAACTTAACTTTTGCCATAACGCACCCTCTTAATTAGTATTAATTAGTATTAATGCAGGCAGATTGGTTGATAGCTGGAAGAGTCTCTGATTTCACCTTTAAATTCAAAATTTAAACTCATTTTGTTGTGTAAGCACCAAATGTGTGATAGGAATTAGTTGATAAGATACACGACTTGATCTATCTTTTGAGTAAATGTATAATTTTCAACCTTTTTATTTTCTACAACAATTTCTGTACATATTTAATTAATTTTGAAGTTACTTCATAAGTGTAGATTTCAGTCCTAATTATTTTCTTGATCTGAACTTCCACATTATAGTCTAACTAGCTAAACCCGGTCAAGATTCGCTGTGGCTCAATCTGATATGAAATTAACGGGTAAGGAAATAAATGTATTCTAGCGAACATAAGATCAATCGCACTTTTGAACATCCAAATTAAATTATTGTTGTCATGTAATATTTTTTGCAATGACTCAAATATATGCCCTCTGATTCCAGTAGAGATTTGGCAGCGTGCATTCAATTGGTCATTTTCATCTCCTATGAAATAGATGAGGAGAAATTTATGATTATTGCTGGGAAAAGGAAGCAAAGACTAATGATCTGAAGTAAATTTGTCCCTATATTTGAAATGTCTGCATAAAGTTAGCACTGAATGAAGTGATCTGAAAATAGGAATTGTAATTTGTTATGTTTTTGAGGAAATGTTTTGAATCACCAGTAATTCTTTTTAACAAACTTTTGAGTGTTTCTTTTGGCTGCTCAAGTTCAGGTAGCTTCACGTTTCCGCTCGCGCAGCACATTCCCAGGGTTTCTTCTTTAAATTTAATTGCTGTGCAGTTTGGACAAACTGTCCATTTTTCCAATTTGAACGAATTCACGTGAGGTATTGTATTGAATATCCGGTTGGTATGAAAAAGCAATTTGGTGATATCAAGCTCGATCATTCGTAATTGTTCTTGGTGTTGTTGAGATGACTGTGCTGCACTTCTTTTTCTCGATTCAACTCGTAAGACTTTAAGCCTTTCTTCCCGCTGATCTGCCGATTCTTCTGCTCACCTCTGAGAAGTTCTGACTCTAACATGTTCATTGTTATCTAAACGTTCTTGATCAGTGCGATTTGATACCCATTGACGTTCTGCGATTGCGTGTTGAAAACGGCGGCCTATGTTCAAACATGGGCTAGGCATTACAGATGATTAATGAATGTGGTACTATGACTTAAGACTAAAGGCTGCTGTACAATGACTAAGAATCTTTTAATATTACTTAAGGATATGAAACTCGTTCATTCTGTATTACAACTGCATACATCTTAGCTGTTGATCTAGTTGTTCTTGTTGATACTATTGTGCCACTGCTCTTCTTCTTCTTCTCCTTGATTCAACTCATAAACCTCGTACTATGGCTGGCGAAAACACAGACGATGATCGACTACTTTTAGAGTTTTGCAAGCACAGGACAAATTTATTCATATTTATTCACATTTATTCAAATTTATAATAACAGGCAATGAGTTGCCTAGCTACATGAAGGTACATCTTGATCACAGCATGTTGGATTCCTATTTCCAAATTACAGGCAAGGAGTTGCCTAATTACATGAACCTCCTCGCAAGAAAGGTCCTTCATAAAACATGATGGCATGTTCCCATCCTCCTATATACAACAATTCTTACCGGACTATGATGATATAGCGTAAGTCGTCGTCTAGCGGCAATCGGTCCATCAAGGTTGATCCAATCTTGGTGCGGCTTTGTAATTAAATTCCATAAAATTACTCGTTATAAAAAACTACCAATCCGATTTTGTTCAAACCACTTCCTAAACATGCTTGTACTCGAACACAACGTTGTGTCAAAATTTCAAGTCAATCGACTGACTACTTTTAGAGTTTTGTGATCACAAACATACGCAGGCTGAATTTTTATAAAGATAAGAGTCTAATATTGGACTCTATAGTCATACAATTTCAAAAGGAATAGCACTAAACAAATAAAAACACCCGGGAAGAGGTATACCATCGTGCTAAATTTCACTACATTCTCAGTAACCTTATTGCCAATGGAATCAAAATGTTACTTCAAAATGTTACTACATCTTCTGTATAACAATACTGTAGTTAAAATCCATTGATACTACACAATAAAATATTTAACTTCAAGCATGCAAAATTGCAGTCTTCGTATCTGGCTGTTTATCTGACAGTCATAGTACAGGTCCTAACTGCCCCAGTTAACTGAGCCAAACCTCATGGTAGTACAATCGACATTGACTGCGTAGCTCCCTCTGTGGATCAGTGCTAGTGTGTCAGCCTCTAGATCCAAGACCGCAGGTTAAAACCTCGGAGAGGTAGTCAGAGTTCTGAACAACAGAAAAATTCCATCTGGCACTGGGGTGTATGATCTCTGGCAACACATTTCGTGCTTACACAAAAAAATGAGTTTAAATTTTGAATTTAAAGGTGAAATCAGAGACTGTTCCAGCTATCAACCAATCTGCCTGCATTGCCATATAACGATGATTGCCACTGAAAGAGGCATTTCCAAAGAATATGCAATCACAATTTCCACATCCATCGATACCAACAGTGGAACCTGCAACTCCAGATTGCCACCATCACCACCAAAGAAGTAGACATGAAAATGAAAAGAAGATTGGAACAGATGATCTAACTGTGGTGTGAAAGCTGCTTTTACCACAGGCAGCTCAGTATAAAAAGCGTATGATTTACAATCTTTTAAAAAGTGTCCAGTCAAGGTTCTCTTTCGAAGACAACTTCTTTGGTGGTGGGTGGCAATCTGGAGTTGCAGGTTCCACTGTTGGTATCGATGGATGTGGAAATTGTGATTGCATATTCTTTGTGAAACATGAAGATTCTTCATAGCTTGTCTCTTCCATACGATAATAACCCAAAAGATATCACGTGTCTCATAAATTATAATAATTTCTATTGCTGTTTAAATGTTCAATCGAACCCAACTGATCTCTAATGAAAATGAAAGTCCACAGCCTGTTTCCAGTCATTTGACCGGGTCAGGAATGGAATGAATGAAGCCCCCATCCAGAGTCCTAATTTCCTTAAAACCTCCAAAATAATTAATAAAGAGACATAACTTATAGTCAAACAGATTTCAGCCTGAGCGGTTTACAAAGAATTTGGTAAATAACAGAAAGGAACAAATGAGCATCAGATCACGTCATGTATAGGAAGACAGGAACATAAAAAAGACTGTATAACAGAGGAAGCAATAGAAAGAGGAGACAAGGAAGAAGCCTGAAAATACATTCTGTACAACCATACTATTCCCTGCAGACACATTGTTGGAGACATACAGGGTCTCTCTTATAAACCCAGGCCGTCCAGCAGAGTTTTTACTCTCCGAGACCCAAGCAGCTGTACGGGAGGCGTGGGCATAGTTCTTGACCTTGCAAGGAGCGTGCACACGTTCAACCTAGCATCAGTCGCTAGTCTGAATCTCAGCTGTTAACATGGTGAGACAGTTACCATTGCAACACTGTATTTTCGTACGTAAAAATTATTTTAACTACAAGTTGATTCGATGGGGACCTGATGCATTTGTTCAGCAATTTCCTGGTGAAGTACCACCTTCATTAGCACAGATTCATGTAATTGTAAATAAATTTGAAACTACTTTTTTTTTTTTTTTTTTGCTAGGGGCTTTACGTCGCATCGACACAGATAGGTTTTATGGCGACGTTTTTGAAACGACTGGCTCAACACTCAATAAGAAACATGCACGCACACAAACAGTTTTAACAAAGGAAAAGCTAGATGACATTAGTGCGAATCTTGAATGGTCACTGAATAAATCACTCACAAAATTAGCAAAAATCAGTTTCTTCTGCACACAGAGCTACACATCAAACCGTATAGGTTTACACTGGCCCACTGTTTAAAACCTGCCATGTGCAGGTTTCCACAGAATATGTAAGGATGGGAATGAAATATGACTTGTACAAGATCATTTTTGTTCTTTGTGGGACGTTCTCATCCCATAGTAGGTGTCTGACGATACTGTAAAAGTTTGGTTACTCTGTTCGTTATTTCTATCTCAGCTCTATTATTACTAGCCATTACGCTTACTAAATATCTGAATAGTGTACTACTTCAACTTGGTGGTCCTGTATTTTTATGTTGCATTCTGTATTATGTCTGCTGATTTTCAATGCTACTCTTTTGATGGGTTCAATTTCATTCCATAATCATCAAACTTCTTACACCATGCATTCAGATTATTTTGTACTCCCTCCTCTGTTTCATCCCATATTGCCACATCGTCTGCAAACACCAGAGCCTGAATATCTGTATTACCTTTTCTTTTTAGTTCCTTTAAAATGGTATCCATAAGTGCTATGAATAGAAGAGGTGATAAGGCACTGCCCTGTTGTACTCCTTTGGTTGTATTGAACTATTCAGAGAGACCATCTCCAATTCTGACACAGCTTTTGCAATTAGTACTGTATATAGCATTTGGATCTTCTTAAAAGGTACTCCGGTACACCAAGTTTTCTAAGACTTTTCCAAATAGTTTATCTAGGAACATTATCATATGCATTTTCAAGATCCATCAACACAATAATTAGGTCTTTTCCTCTTTCCCAGTGTTTCTCTGCCAACATCCTCAAAGCAAATACCAGATCTGTTGTGCTTCTTTCAGCCCTAAAGCCATGTTGTTCCTCTTCTAAGATAGGCTGTAGTATATCCCTTACTCTGGCTTCAATGATCTTCTCCATAATTTTAAGGCCGTGTGATAAGAGGGTAATGCCTCTGTAATTTTCACTTTTCCTTCTACTCCCTTTCTTAAAGATAGGAACTATCACCCCCTTTGTCCAATCTTCAGGTATTCTGTTATCCTTCCATATTGTTCTGAGAACTCTATACAGCCACTGTATTCCTGGCGGACCGGCAGCTTTAATCAAACATCAGCTCCTGCTAACTTACCACTTCTCATTCTATGGAGAGCTTGCTCTACTTCTGTCCATGTAATTGGGACATCTTCCGCTATTGTTTTCTGTCCTACATCCTCAACAGAGATCTCTTTAGGGCCATTTAGGGGCTTCTCAAAATATTGTCCCACTGTATCCGTGATATCTTTCATATTGCTGTCTTCAGGGCTGTAATTGCTTCTTTATCTGATCTTTTACTTTTTACTATTCTGTATATCATTTTCATATTCCCTTTACTGTCTTCTTCCAGTTTAGTTGTAAATTCTTTCCAACTTTTCTTCCCATACAATTTTCTTGACTCCAACTTGTATCTATATTCTTATGCCATCTCTTCCAATTTATTGCTGTCTATTCGGTCGCTGTTGATTCTTCTGTCAGACTTGGCCACATCAAGAACTTTTTTTGCTTTACTCCTTTTCATTATGGTTTATTTCACTTTATCATTCCATCAAGATGTTCTTTTCTCTCTCACTCTTCTGCTTGTTCTTCCACATCATATTTTATCTGCACTATCAAGCAGACTTGCCTTAAAATCATTCCATTTTTCATTATCTTTCTTTGTGTCTGTTATTGATATTTTAGCTCTGATTTACTCTTGAAACCGCCGTTTGACTTCCAGATCTTTCAATTTCCAGCCTTTAATTGGTTTCTTTCTTCTTGTTTAATTTAATAATAGGTTAGGTGACTCTAAGGTCTGCAATGAGGAGTCTATGGTCACTATCAAGGCTCTCACTAGGTATCACTTTTACATCATGCACCTTTTCTCCACTTGACCTATCTGTGATGATAAAGGTCTCACTGATCTATACTGACCATCCCAGCTGTATCTTGTTTGTGGTTATCCCATTTCTGAAACCACGAGTTCTTCACCAGAAGTTGGTTTCATGTACATAGATCAAGCAGAAGTTCACCCTTTCATTTCTATAACCAAATCCATGTGGACCAATAATTCCTTCATAACCTGACCCATCAGTTCCTACCTGGGCATTAAAATCCCCAATTATCATTATGTTCTCTTCATCAATGATGTCCTCTAGTTTTTCTAGAAAGCTTGCTTTTTGGTCATCACTATAACCCTGCTGGGGAGCATAAACTTGGATCACAGTTTGAGTTTCTTCATTTAGTCATATTTTAGCTTTGATTAATCTCTCATTGATGAATGAGACATCTGATACACTACCAATGTCTTTATGGTGTACAAAACCAACTCTATTCCTCGCCACTACAGGATTACGACTCCAGTATAATTTATATGTCTTCTAACATTCTTGTGTTGCAACCTTTCCATTTGGTTTCACTTAGCCCTAAGATGTGAATATGTCTACGGTTCATTAAATCTGTGATTTTGTTGCATTTTCCTGTTAGAGTGATAACGTTTAAGGTTCCAATCCAAAGCTTGTTTCTATGATTGGTTCTTCTCGTGAGATATTGTGAGTGGTATCTTGCATCATTGAATGATCGTTTAATCGGCCCACAGCTTATGTTCTTTTCGGATGAGGCCTGGTTTCATCTTAATGGTCTGTGAACAGTCATAATTCCTGCTATCAGTGTGCAGAAAATCCTAATGGTGTTTATAAAGTCCCTTATTATGAAGGATGACGCTTCCAGCATCTTTTATAGGCCTAAAGTAAGATTTCATATACACGCTTAAAGCAGGGCGGCCACATGCAACATAAGTTGGGCTGAGGCAGCTGCTGTAGCGCAGAGTACAAATACTGTGTGCTCGGTCTGGGTTTATAAGAGAGACCCTGTGGAATAAGAAGGAAAATGGATAAAGATGAATACATATAGGACATGACCTGAGGTGTGTGAAAGACTGTATTCATCTACCCATATCATCCCATGACAAGATGGCCTCTCACTTGTGATGAAGCAGAAACAAACCTATAAGGCTGACTATTTGAAGACAGGCTCTGTCCCTTCTTCTGTCATTGTGTTTTCCCTATTATGTGGTCCTTTTCATGTTCCTGATATTTCGGTTCAATGTTGAAACTGACAAGTCGGTAAAAGTTCCAGGGGGTGAGGACTGACTGCACGTGCTAAAGTCTAACACATCCTTGGCTTTTACCCATACGGTGAAACTCTTCGCAATGCCCTTCACATGCTAGCAGACTCTTTACAAAGGAGAGGATATACTACTCATGAGGAAGTCTCTGGAATCGCTATACAAAGGAGCAAAGGTGAATAGACAACATATCCTTTAAAGCCGACCCAGAAACTGGCTACATACTAGATCCAACCATGAGGTTCGGACTGAGTTCAGACCAGCCATAGGAGGTCGACAAAGAGAAGAAAGCTATCTACAAACCTACAGTGCCCTACTATAAAAACAAGTACAACCTTGAATGTACTGAGCTGATTGGATTTATGGTGGGTGCTCGTGAACGATACCACGCCTTCTTGTTAAACATGCAAAATGCTTTAATATTTTTAAATTATATTTGTTCATGGCGTCGACCTCTGTAGATCTTTTGCCACTACTTTCACCATATGATATGAACCTGCGTGTAAGTGGAATTGCAGAAGTGTAGAGTGTTGAATGTGAGGAAAGGAACGTTAAGGACGACACAAACACCCAGTACCCAGGCCAGGGATATTAATCATTTACAATTAAAAACCCCGACCCGGCCAGGAATCAAACCCGGGGTCGCAGGGTGACAGCGGACGCGTTGCCGCCTACTCTGCGGGACCGGACTGCAAAATACTGGGCATCCCTAATAATACCCTAAATGATACTGCAATCTTGGCAGATAAGGGATCTGTCACAATAGTATTAAATCACTTGTATGCTACATAACAATGTGTTATTGTCCTTAATTGCCTCTACTATTTTTTCAATCTTTTATCAGCAATATTGTATAACAATATTTTATGTCTTTGTTATGCTTTGTGCCTGAGGCAGCATTGATAATTTTTAGAAAGCTAAAAAATAAAAAAATTCCAGTATACAGCACCTTCACTAAATCCTAGACAACACCGGGCATGCATATGTAAATGCAGTATTTGCATAGACGTTTTTGAATTATGGCGTTACCTTCATTGATAGAGGCATCTGTTTGTGGTGAAAATGTTTGCCTATATTGTCATTTCTTAAAATATATTTTGGTATATTTTTTGGTATTTTTATTTTACTTTGTCAACAATTTTGCTAAATTTTATTTCCACTCTTCAGAAATAATTCATAGCATAGTTGGAATAAAACAACATATTTTATCAAAAATAAGGTTCCTAGAAGGAAACCATAATTTAAATGTTTTTATCATATTTTTATTTTTACATACATGTAAGAAAAAATTAGACAGTTGAGGCGCTGGCCTTCTGACCCCAACTTGGCAGGTTCGATCCTGGCTCAGTCTGGTGGTATTTGAAGGTGCTCAAATACATCAGCCTCGTGTCGGTACATTTACTGGCACGTAAAAGAACTCCTGTGGGACAAAATTCCAGCACCTCGGTGTCTCCGAAAACCGTAAAAGTAGTTAGTGGGACATGAAGCAAATAACATTATTATTAGAAAAATTAGAATCTTGCCCCCCATTGAAAATGTATATTACATGTATCAAAGTATAGGGGCCGACTGCAGAAACGATGACTAGTTTTAAGCCTTAGACATCGTCTACCTAACCAACGCCTAAATCGTTCACGATCTTCCATTGCATAAACCATGTTCATTACATAAAATCAGCTTCATGGTCCGTATCGCACTTCAATAGATTCACAATTAAGTATTTATTTATTTTCCACCTAGTCGATACAATGATTGCTTAAGGCAATTTTTAATGGTCAAAAGTGGTACATGTTTCATATATTATCAACATCTTCAGCCACATAACACTGTTTAGATGAAAAATATATAAAATTGACAAAGTAATGCTTTAGAGGAAGTGTCCTTAAAATTAACATAAGATTGACAAGATTAAAACAAACAAATAACTCAAGAGAAAATATATAAATTATTTCTACAATAGAAAGCAGTCGATGTTTAACTAGACATCCCTTAAAGTTTCAATTTTGGTTTGAAAATGGATACAGAAGTATCTTTCATGCAACTCTTTGCTTGTCGCAACCAATGAAATTCGCCGGTGCGCGCGCCGAACGCCAGTCAGCTGTTTGTCTTCCTACACATTACTCAAATATGGCTGAGCATGACTTGCCCACAGATAAGAGTATCGCTTTCGGTGGAAATTAAATCTCATCATATTATCGACACTAAAGCGACACGGCACCGTACGGGGAAGTGTAGCTTTCATTATAGCGTTGTTACAGTGAGTGTAATCTACTCATAAATACGGTAGCTTCGACGAAGGGAAGATGAAGCAATAGTAATGTGTAACCGAGTGTGTTGTACGGGCCATATAGATGTAGCTTGCATTCTGGAGATCGTAGGTTCGAAACGCATCATCGGCAGCCGTGAAGATTGTTTTCCGTAGTTTCCCTATTTTTACACCAGGCAAATACTAGGGCTGTTATTATGGCCACGGCTCTTCTTCCTCAGTCCTCTTTAAACGATAA
This sequence comes from Anabrus simplex, assembly GCF_040414725.1. Lineage (NCBI taxonomy): Eukaryota > Metazoa > Arthropoda > Insecta > Orthoptera > Tettigoniidae > Anabrus > Anabrus simplex. Next base: position 730,661,446 of record NC_090265.1, read on the forward strand.
TCACCACCACTTGCCTTTTCCTATCTGATAGTTGCCGAAAACCTATGCAATTATATATATAAAAATCCCATACAACCTACTTTTTAGTTTTCACTATTATGTGTGTTTACTTGGCAGTAAATATAAGTGAATCCCTCCTGATTGATATATGTGACAGCCCTCAGACGATTGGGACACAATTCTGATATGTATGTAGTCGAAGTGACCTATAATTCCATGGAAATTACCTCATGTACATAATAAAATATATCGGTTGCCAAGAATTGTATTCAAGTTGACAGTTACCGGACTGTCACTTTGTCAGTCTCAAGAAACAAGTCTCTCGTAAAGCGAAACCTTATTTTATTGTCATCTCCCCGTGCATGTCAAACGAATTGCTGCGATTTAGCAGCGGGCGACCCATAGAGAGGCCGTCGGACTAACCTTTCTTTCCGGAACCGTTTCAACATGATCATACAAATTACATATTTTATGGTACATAACCTCTAATTGTGATTCACTCCTCTCATTTGAGGTTAAACAGTGCTCTCGGCAGTGTTTAAACATGACCGGTTGAACATCGGTTTTAGACAGTGTCTAAGTGATAAATAACGTCTCTGCAATGTGGCAGCCATGCTTAGGCATTGTTTAACCGTAGACATCGTCTAAATACCGTTTCTGCAATCGGCCCTAGATGTTTGGAAAATTCCATCCTGCCACTTTAACAAGTAAGGTCTAGCCTATGTACATAATTTACACATCAGTCTGTAAAAGGCAGTGATACCTTGAGATGCTTATTGCTGGGAATCAGAGCTGTTCTCCTGTCAGACACTATATTACTGACAGGGATCCATAAAGTCTCACTGCAGCTCCTACAAAATACCCATATTCTGATTTCAGGGAAAGAAGAGTGGCAATAATATCAATATATTTACCTGCTCTACATGACCTACCAACTAGATCCCTAAACACTGTGTATAGCTCAAGATATTCTGATGCTGAAAGTTCTCGTATGATGAGAGAGACTTCATTATCTAAATCATTTTTCATTATGCTTCTTGGATCAAAGAGCGATTCCACATAATTTCATCAATAATTTTGCGATTTTGCTTACAGGTTAAATAGTTTTGCGTTTTGAGCCAAATTCGTAAAATTTTGGTAAATTTGCACCTTTTGTGAAAAAACAGGCGCTTCTATTCATTGTAGACATCAGATTTTTACACCCTTAAAAATGAATGTTTAGACTGCTAAAGGGCTCTAAAAATTATTTTTTTTTTATTTAAAAAAAGCAGTCAAAGATCAGATTTTGACACCTAAAACTAGTACTTTACACAGCTAAAATGTGTTTCAATAGTTGGGCCCACAAGAGTTGGAGTCTGACATTTGAATGGCGAAAGCAATAACTACGAAGAACGCTGCAATGTCATAGTTACCTCCATTTATGGCATATCACCCTTTCATACAGCCTTAATGAAACGTGTAGGCCTATGCAATTATGAACTTTGACCCGTTCTTAAGCTCGTGCTAATAATTCTAGAATTTAAGACAGAACACGTCATTGCCGATAAATATGAGATTTCAAAATCACTAACAGTATCATCAGTTTACGACAATAACCTCAACAAATGCAATGTTACTTACAGAATAAAACTGTACAACTAGCCACTGACTAACTTACATCAAAATTAACTAACAACAAAAATAATATTCAGAAAACAAACATGTAAATACATAAAGCAGTAGCAACTAACACAGTAACACTTCAAATCATCTTTTTCTACTGCTTTTTCCCACACCTGTGGGGTCACGGGTGCGAACTGCGTCGCACTAATGGACTTGGCCTTGTTTTACGACCGGATGCCCTTCCTGACGCCAAACCGATATGGAGGGATGTAATCACTATTGCGCGTTTCTGTGGTGGTTGGTAGCGTAGTGTCGTCTGAATATGAAGAGGAGAGTGTCTGGACATACACAAAAACCTAGTCCCCGAGCCAGAAGAATTAATCAGAAGCGATTAAAATTCCCGACAAGGCCGGGAATCGAACCTGGAACCCTCTGAACCGAAGGGCACTACGCTGACCATTCAACCAACGAGTTGGACACAGTAACACTCCAAATATCACCCAAAAAAAAATGAAAGCAAGCCAACCCACGCGGCGATAGCTTCCTTAAATGTGGCATAGCAACAGACCCTTTTCGAGCAGCGTTAATCAACATTTTCTCGCCAGTGGCGCTAACCGTCAGACTCCAACTCTCGTGGGCCTTGATATACGTAGGCTTACCCCAATTGCAATAATTCTAACAATGCAATTAATTTGTATTAAGCACTTCAAAGTATGACAAAAACAGTGAACAATTATTGTGGTTAGAAACTGTTTCTCATTCAGTTTTACATTAAATTTGAGAAAAATCTCCAAGCTGTTATCACCCGGGACAGAAATATCACTGAAAGGATATCTATTTCCAGTACCCAGGATGGTGGTTAAGACAGGAATGGGATCCGGATGTGGAAATCAAAACCAGAATCAGCATCACAAGGCAAGTGTTTCTTACGTGACCGATGTGAATCTTGTTGCGTTTTTATAATAATGCCTCTGACATGTGCATATGGCAGAATGTTCACGGTCCCCAGCAGAACACTGCCTATATGGGTCACAAACACATTCTGACACAACTCATCACAAAAGGGAAACATGGACATCAACGAATAAGTTTACACTGGCTGTGGAACCTACAACATTGGTTCGACATCCAGGATTTTTTTTCACTTTGCTACTTGTTTAATGTCACACTAACACATGGCAGGTATTTTGCAAACAGCAGTATGGGATTGGAAAGGTAGTGGCCTTGGCCTTAAGGTACAGCCCCAGCATTTGCCTTGTGTGAAAACGAAAAACCACAGAAAACCATATGTGACCGACCCATTGCGTGGAAAGGGATGCAAAGTTGACAACGGAAATTTTACATCAGAGCTGAACAAAAGTGTCTGTAGCGTAAAAATCACATTTCTATCAATCAAACAATGATCTGCACTTAGGGCGGTTACCCAGGTGGCAGATTCCCTATCAATAGTTTACCTCATATTTACATTAGGCCTAATCACAATTATAAACTTGGACTTTCCACCTAATCAGCGCTTGATTTATTTCTAATAGAGGCCGAAACTGGTACTGCTAAATACATCAAGTATTGACTAGGTGGGAAATCCAGGTTTATAATTGTGATTGTAGAACTATCAATACAGAGCTAATAAACTACGATCATATTTACATTCATTTATAATTGTTTAGCTCCGGCATCGTCAATCGAGAGGGAAATGCCTTCGGAGCCAGTTTGCTCCCCGCTCTTGAGGAAAGAGAGCAGCTTAGCGAGCAAGTAGGGGAAGTGCATGAAGTAGTACGTACTGCAGGTCAGTGGCGCAAAGATATAGCACATCTTTCTGGACAGGTTAGATTGCGACACGATACGCGTGAACTCGTGAGAGGTGACACTAGTGTGTTTCCGTCTTTATCCTCACACCACGACATTCAACTCTAGTCGGTTAATGTTGCATTTACTATGGATGGCGTAGGCCATCGACGCCAACAAGTTTCAAACCTTCTTGGGAAGAAAAGTATTTAACAGTTCAAGAAAATAACACAGCAAATGTGTAACATGTAATAAAATATGGAATCATGTTTTAAAAAACATTAGAAGATTGTAAAGAGGTTTTCATATCACTATGAGAGTAGGTTTCACGATATTCAGGTGTTAGAAAAGGATTTGCAGGTGTTCGGTATTCCCTTCTCAGTGGATGTGCAAACTGTTAGACCAGAACTGCAGCTAGAACTGATTGACTTGCAGTGCGATACTCAAATGAAAGATAGATTTGCAAACACAAACAGTTTGACTGAATTTTATGTTCGTTTTCCACGGGTGAGGTTTCATAGAGTGTACACATTTAATGCTCATATTGTAAGTATATCAACTTATGTATGTGAACATATGTTTTCATTAATGAAGATTTGTAAATCTAGACACGGAAGTAGGCTCACTGAAGAAAACTTGAAATGTGTTTTGCGACTTGCCAGTACGCAAACGATAGTACCAAACATACACACACTACTATCTAAACGATCCCAAAGGTCCCGTGAAGGAGGAGTACACCACTGATATGTTTCAGTTCGTGTGTTTAATTTGTTGTCCTAGTCATAAATGCCATACAAATATTGAAATGTATGTTAATGAGAGGGCAAAGAACATGTACAAATCAGTAACTGTACGTGTTCCAAAGCTTCAGTTAATTATGAAAAATGTATTTATTCAGGAAATATTGCACACTGCTGTATATTTCCTTTGTCAATGAATAATTTTCTTGTCCTGTTATACTCCGTAATCTGTGTCCTGTTCATCTCATATGATTCATGCTGTAAATTATTATTATTATAAAAGCTGTTATTCATACGCGAACATTTCCGAGTGGCATGTACAGTATGGCCACAGTATGCAACCCGCCTGTCCGCTACTCTCGTCATGTGACAAACAGCCGTCCCAAGCAGAGCAAGTAACACCGGCTCCCTAGAGCAGCTATGTGATGACATCTGGCTTAGCTACCTTTTTCTAAAAAATATTTTCAACGAACTTGGAAATTTATCAAACATTTCCCTTGATAATTTATTCCAATCCCTTACTCCTCGTCCTATAAATGAATATTTGCCCCAATCCGCCCCCTTGAATTCTAACTTTATCTTCATATTGTGATCTTTCCTACTTTCAAAAGCTCCACTCAAGCTTATTCTTTTACTTATGTCATTCCTTGCCAACTCACCATTGACAGCTCAAAACATAGCACATACCAATATAGTTGGTCCATTATTGGACATTATAAATTTTCCAGCTAACTCATTCCTGGTTGCCACCGTTTCGCCCCAGTGTGCTAAGTTGGGCTCGTCAGTTGGTAAATAGCACACCTACCAAGACGGATGGCTAGTGCATACTGTGAAGGCTACGAGAGACTTCGTCTCATTTTCAAAAATTGATGCCTGCCTGGCCATCAGATGATAAAGATTTTGATTCCCATAGGGAACCTGAAATATCTGTTCCGAATGAGTAACAAATGTTTCAGGTTTCCTATGGGAATCAACATCTTTATCACATTGCACATAGTGGAGCATCTCGTCTCCTTACTCCCATGTCTTCCCAGCCCAAAGTTTGGAACATTTTAGTAACGCTACTCCTTTGTTGGAAATCACCCGGAACAAATCATGCTGCTTTCCTATGAATGTTTCCTAGTTCTCGTATCAAGTAATCCTGGTGAGGGTCCAATACACTGGAACCATACTCTAACTGCGATCTTACCAGAGACCTATATGCCTCTCCTTTACATCCTTACTCCAACCCCTAATTATACTCTCATAATCATATGAAGAGATCTGTAACCTTTTTTAACCTCGTTAATATGATTACCCCAATGAAGATTCCTTATATTAACACCTTGTTTCCCATGAGGTACTATCACCCCATCAATACAATAATTAAAACTGAGAGGATATTTCCTCTTGGTGAAACAACTTGACTTTTTATCCCATTTACATTCATTCCATTGTCTGCTGTCTACCTCACAACCTTGTTTAAGCCCAGCTACAGTCGCTCACAATCCTGCGACTTATTTACTACTCTATACAGTATAACATTATCTGCAAGTAGCCTTATCTGCGATTCCAGATCTTTAGTCATATCATTCATATCTATTACATGTATAATTATGATTTTACTTGTGTTACCTGTGGGTCTTCTCAACAAACTAATGGCCGGTTTCTGGTACACCACAGGTAACTCTGAATTACCTAAATGCGCTTGTAACTTTAACTGCACTGTTAATTTTAATGAGTTTCCGGAAACTTAAATCCAGATTTATAAGCCCTGGTAATAAATTGTGCAGTTATCGTCATGTTTAGTATCTGTCATCCTCCAATAGATGTCTCTACGCAAACGATTTTAGGGTTATTTTGGTAATATCTAGGTACTTTTACTAGCAGACGTTTTCTAAATGAAAAATGGTTGACAAATATGTACACAGTCATATCAATCAATCTGATTAGCATGTAATTATCTTTCATAATATGAATATATGTATGATCTAATAATGCAAAAAGATATATTTCCCGTTCTTTCTTATTCACGGTACGCACACATCGTCTTAAATTTCACCTTGATCGCTGTCGTCAGTAAATTGTAAAAATACACAACAATTACCAAACAGATCACTTTTCGCTGATCCAGAACACAACAAGCATAAACGAATAAATAAAAACGTGCAGCGCACTTTGGAACCTATAATCCGGCACTGAAGTTCTGCACTGATGGTGCGATATCCATCTGTTCTTGCTGCAACTGTTGCAGATTTTTTTTAGTAGACTGCAAACCAAAAATTCCTACTTAAAACACGCATATGCCATTTATCTCTTCAAGGATGCCGGATATGTACGCCAAGATTGCCGTTTTTTTAGTCTTTCTTTGGTATCTCGACGCCAAGTCTTACGTGCAAAATGTTGCTTATTCCTGCTCGTATCTCTCTGGGAACTCACATTCTTCTTTGACATGTAATTTCACCTGATCAGATACCAAACCCTTCAAGAATTCCATTTTTTCCGGGCTTTCATGGCACAACTTGGACAACACGAAAGCATTACAAACTGCGATCTGCAATAGCCAAAAGAAAATAGCTAAAATAGAAAAATTGAGTACTGTAGTTCCCTAATGTACTCCTCGAACTGAGAATCTGTACTTAATAACTGCAACAGACTAGTAATTTGAGATGTTTTACTTACACTGACTACAAAACATGCAATGACAAAAATACTCTCGTAACTGCTGACGTGAAGTCCACTTGAGAATTTCAATCAAACATAACGAGCTAATCCTGACTCAGGGTGTGAAGTGTGTTAACACAGATAAGAAGATGACATAACCTACAGCTCCCTGCAAGATTTTTAATTATGTCCATTTGTTTTATGTTTATTGGCAGTCTATGAGACCTCACGTCACTGGTTAAAGAATATAATAACATTAAAAAAACAATGAAAAATTTATATTTATAATTCAGGAGGCTTATATTAAATGCATACCGGTACCTAAGATATTTTTTATTTAATACAAATGTAAATATTAATGGTAAAAACTCCACAATTTCAGATTGGGTGTTAACTAACTGTTGGTGGGACTCGTGATTCAAAGCCTGACAAAAGAAATCTTAACTTTATAGCTACGGTAAAGGGAAAGATCAAGTTTTGCCTGATGAAAATCCATTTGATTCAAGTTCTATTTTATTTGACGATTCATTTCCCGTATTGCAAGATACATCTACATTAGAGGCGTCATGCTCCGAGGAGATTATAACCTAAACTGATGACACCATACAAGTGGAAACAGTGACTAAAAGCCAGTGAAAACGTGGAAGTAAATGTACTAACCGAAATATTGTCAATTCCAGCACACCCAAGCGCGTTAAAACTACAATGAATGACTGTAAATATATTATAACCAGTTCATTATCACTTACTAATGTTTAGGAAACTAATAAAAGATCTTGTACGAAACGGTATGGAGTGGTGCCTCATAGCGGTATTTGTTGGAATCAGTTTTAACATAGAGGTAACTACAGCACTAGCTGCAGTTACCAGTCGTTGCACAGATAACAATGAAGAAGCCAATAAATGTTGTTTCGAAAACTCATTTTAAACATATCACCATGTTAAGTCACTGATAACTACGCATCTACAGATAACTGTCATTCCAGAAACCGGCCATAAGTTACGCAGCAGTTCCAAGTCTTCGCTGCTTGATGTCGTGAAAACTTTGTGCAATTGGTATGAAAATAGTGAAAGCTGTAATTGTGCTCTTCTCAAAATACAATTTTCTTAATAGCAACAGTCAATAATTAACACCTCCTGAAGTAATGCACCTAGATGCACAAACTTTTAAAAAATGCTCAGTATCTTAGGCCAATTTTTAGAACCACCAAAATCTCAAAAATGAAAAATCCAACTTTAGGTTTCTTTCTACACAACAGGTCATATATTTAGGGATGCCAAAAGTGAGGTTCGAATCCACATCTCCTGAATGCAAGCCGACAGCTATGTGATCCAAACCACGTAGTCCAATATACTGAGCAAAGCGAGGTGTAGGGAGCTGGGCTATATTGCATGTCTGGTTTGTTCATTGCTACTGATGTCTAAAAGTGACGTTCTTATGACTGACATATTATTGATTCATGTTAAGTGTATGCCATGGTATGCCTCCAACTCAAATTTTACCAACAAATCTTTTTGCTGTACATCAACTTAATAACTTACTTATAAGATTGATGATCATAAGAAGAATGGGTGGGGAACAAGGAAATAGAGTCTCTGCCTTCTGGATAATTTAGGCAACATCCACACTAAAGCTTAAAGAGTTTTAAATCTCACCATTATGTTTCAAACATATTCTCTTCTGCTCGGGTTCTTCTGCCTCTAGGTTGACGTCAGACTGCATCTTTCTACAACCTGCGTTATCTTGTACAAGATCCTTATCCTTGAAACTGTTTGGCAACCCCAGCAGCAACTCTTTCCAAAGTTTGAACGACACACGTACCATCCATTTTTTTGGTGATACATTTCGTACCAAAATAACTTCAACCAAATGTTTTCCAAGTTCACTTTCTAAGTGCTCCTCTACCATTTTAGTTGCTAACATTCCAGCACTAGGTTCATCCCCCTTTACAAAACAATACACATGAACAAAGGGAAAATTTTGAACCTTAGATATGTCTTCACTTTTAAACATGCCATTAAAAACAGACAAGAATGTGACGGCCAAAGCTGGTAAATTCATTGTTATATGGAATGCTTTGCTCTTAAATTCTTTCTGCACCCATTTTTCTAACATATCTCTTTTTACATCCTCCTCCAGAAATAATCTTCCATCCTTGTTAAAAGTTTTAAGAAATTCACCCACTTTATTCAACTTTCCATTCTGTTTAAGCCATTTATGAGAATGTGGATTCAAATCATTAGCTAAAACATGACATTTTTTCTTTGAAATAGGAATAGCAAATGGTCCAATTCCAGCAAATACATCATATAATACATCTCCAGTCTTCAATTTCTGAACAATTCGTTCATGTTCAGTTGAAAGTCTAGGGTTCCAGTACACTGATGAGAAGTCAAGCTCATACAAACATCCATTTTCTTTCGTTTGAGTTTTAAAATTATTTTCCCCACATAACAACTCAAATTTAAAGTTGCGGTAGGTATTGTCTATTATATCTATCTTGTTTACAACAGTTTTGCAACCAACAACTTTACCTAGTAAAACTTCCCCAATTACAGACTTGTAGGGCAGTAAATGCTCATTGATATTCACATGGGTAATATGGCCAATAATTGAATAACTTGTGAGTGGATCATCTTGCGGAAGAATAGCTTTCAGTATTTCATCTGCTTTCCAATTATTGTATTTTAATGTTAATTTACTGTACCGAAGAGAACTTTCAGTAACATTAACCTTATTAAGACCAAGTCGGTCCTGTTCCGATATGTCAGTAAACTCTGCAACCAAAGAAGGACTAAGGAAAGCTCTTCTTCTAGACCCTTGAGAAGTACTTTCTTCAAAACTAGTAGTAAGTATTTCTTCTCCATCTAATATTATAGATGATGGCTGAAGAGGCTTGAAATTGATAAGTTTCAAAAAGTACTTCTTTAAGAATTTCACAGCAACACTCACTTGATTTGCATCTAACAGTACCCATGGTACAATGACATTTTTTTCAAATAAACCCTTGTCCAAAACTTTCATTCCCCTCACCCTTGCTGGGGGAAGTAAGAGAAAAGGGTCATTCTTGTGTTTCTTGATATCTACTTCTATCATTTTCACTTGCTTTGCATCGCAGTTGCTTCCAAGAAAATATCGGACACTTAATGATAACGTCCTCCGGCGGTAAATAGGCAGGAACATACAAGCTCAAAGCATTGAGCATCATCGAACAAGACGCGCTAACCTCACATATCGCAGAACAAAACAGGAAAAAGAAAACGTACTTACAACACTTCAACTTAATAATATTTTTGAACTTACGAAGTTCCCTCAACGCACACGTCAGTCGATATGTCTAACTGAATACACTGAAACACTATGATACGCTATGATAATCACAACGAGAGTCCTCTTTCTAGCTCGTTGGATAATCAACACACATGTGCCCCTTCTTCTTCTTCTACTTTTTCTTGTTAAATTATTGGGTGCCAACTTAAAAAAATTAAGTGCACTACAGAAGGGAAGGGGTGGCTGTTTAATGGAGTTAATTCACAGCGGGTAGTGATAAAACTTAGGAAAGTACAACTTTATTAAAGTTATCTTATCAGGACAGAACATAAAAGCACTGGGACACAAGGTTCTAAATCTTCACGTCGGTGTGATCCGTAAAGACGGCTTACTGCAAACGAACTAGAACGGATTACAAATAAGGATTGGGATCTTAATGTACATACCTGAATTAACATGATAGGGTTACAAGTTAATATTACATGTAATTAAAAAATTGGTGATTAATTATGCAATGCGAACTGTCGGATGGTATAGATGAAACATTTAATGGCAGTTGGTACCCCGCGGTAATGAGGTTAGATAGAATAGAAACTCGTGTCTGTGATGTTCATATGTCTGAAATTGGAAGAATATTGGCCAAGTGCACGAACCCCGTTTAGCGTAATCAGCGTTTAAGATTCGTCTTAAACCTTGTTTAAATGAAACTGCGGAGCATCATTCCTGATTAATACTTTAATCCCTGATTATTGTCGGTTAAAGTTAAACAGTCAAGTTCGAGCGGTTACCAAACATAAACAGTGATTAGCAGTGAAGGCAAAATGGCTGCCAGATTTGGAGATGATATTGAAGATGAACTTTTATATTTGGAATATCTGGAGCAGAATGGAAATGAGCGCGAAGGTATAATAGTGGAGAGAGGTGATCCTTTTGAAGAACTTAGTGATAGGAAATTTTTGGAAAGGTTTCGCTTATCTAAACAAACAGTTTCATTTCTTCTGGAAACAATGCAAAATAACCTACAATTTCCAACACAGAGAAATAATCCTGTTTCTGCTATCAACAGACTGCTCACTGCATTGAGGTATTATGCTACTGGTTCCTTTAACATAATTGTAGGTGATACTACTAATATACACAGAACAAGAGCAGCTCGGATTATACACGACGTGAGTAATATTATAGCTTCCTTCAGTCAACGTTATATTTATTTCCCAACATCGCAAGCAGAAAAGAGGGATGTAATGGGAAGCTTTTTTAATATTGCTAGATTCCCTGGTGTAATTGGAACCATCGACTGCACCCACGTTCGCATCAGATCTCCAGGTGGAGAAAATGCCGAGATATTTCGGAATAGAAAAGGCTATTTTTCCATAAATTGTCAGACAATAAGTGACAGTAATTTACTCATGAGAGATATTGTAGCTAGGTGGCCTGGTTCTGTCCACGACAGTACAATATTTCAGAACTGCAGTAAGAGGGCACAATTCGAGAGAGGTGAAATACAACATGGTTACTTATTGGGAGATAGTGGATATCCGTGCAAGCCATTTCTCTTAACACCTCTGCTGAACCCGCAAACCAGAGAAGAGCATATGTACAATAGGGCACATATTAAGACAAGAAATACCGTAGAAGACAGTATGGTGTATGGAAGCGGAGGTTTCCTGCTCTTTCTGTTGGTTTGAGGTGTGAAGTCCATAAAGCTCTAAATATAATTGTTGCTACAGCAGTATTGAACAATATTGCAATTTCAACAAGAGAAGAAAACCCTCCGGATGATTTAATGGTTCAGCACATTATCGAAGAGCTGCAGCAAGCTCGAGGTCCTGATATCGGAGATGGCGAACAATTAAATCCAGTACACCAAATGTACAGAAATGATGACAATGCTGGCACAGCAGTGCGCCAGGCTTTAATAAATGGTAATTTCAGGTAAGTGAAATTTATTAACTTTTAGAAAAACCACACACTTTAGCAAATTAGTATTCTATCGACCGGTCACACTCCTCATCGTCCTAACCTACTAGCACAAATGAACTTGACTTTTATAGAAAATGAAAATAAAGGTATGCTAATCGTAACACTTGCTGCTTTACAAAACCCACTTAGTTTGGCCTATCTTCGTTCTTGTTCATATTTTGCCAGTATTTTAGTTTTTCTTTCATAATGTTTAGTTTTAACTCTTTTATTTCGATTTCTTTCTCTTGTTCCTTTCTCATTACTTCTAACTGATAATCCAACACTGAAATTCTTCTTTCACAGACATCTGTAATTTTGTCTCTGGATGTTGACAGTCTACGCCGACGATATCTAGCTCTATTTGATAATACAGTATCAGCTGACGTTGAAGGTTGTACTTCTGAAGACGGTAGGCATGGTGGTTGAGTCAATGAATTTATGGGAGGTTTGATTAAGGGATTCAGTGCTTCCGCTTGACCTTGACTTTGAGTACAAGTTTCTGCCGCGTCAGCAGATGGTGCTACTACAGCTGGCAGTGTTCCTGTTTCGTGTGCTTCAGTTTCGTTACATCTTTCTTCCAGTTCCACGTCATCAAACGGAAGGACTAAAACTGAAAAAAGAATAAAACGTGTAATTAATATGTTCAGTTGGAGGTTAACTGTTAAATGCCTGATACAAATTGCATTAGTGTACTCTGTGTCCATACACTTACCTTCATTCACATGTCCTTGGTATAAAGCATCTGAATCATGAGCGTTCATAAGTGGTGTGATAGTCGGTTGTATTAGAGCCATAACCTTTTCAGTAGTTTTAGACAATGTGGGCTTAAAGTTACCACCACCAGTTGCGTTCATCATCACTTTATTGTCTGCACATATTTTTCTTGTTTTACTTTTCAAGTTCTCATAACAGGTTTTCAAATTTCTTGCACTCCTGCAAGAGACACCTGAAAAAAAAAAAAAAAAAAAAAAAAAAAAAAAAAAAAAAAAAAAAAAAAAAAACAGAACTATAACATGCTAGAGTGACAACACTATTTTGCTTTCACTATTTATGAAATTAAGGAGCATCTACTTTTAATTATAGTTTTGAAGTATTGCTTTTGAAAATAATCTGAATTTAGAAGGCTTTAAATCGCAATAGCACAGATAAATAGAATTATAATATTCGGGTGTATTAATATTGTTTTTTCGTACAATTTTACGGGAATAAATAAACCCAAGTACTTTTAGTTGTAGTTTTGTAGTACCGGTACTCGTATTGTACAGGAAATAATCTGCCATACCATATATTCTGTTGACCGATTTTCATAACCTAACTCGAAATACTGTATTAATTCACAATAGTACAGAGAAATATAATGCTTACCTGCAATAGAATTGAATTCTTCTGCGATTTTCTCCCATGTTTCATGTTTCTGCTTTACTGTAACTCCATCTGTCTTTTTATTTTCTATGACATATTTGTGTCTGATCACTAATTCAGCCACAATATCGGTTTCAAAATCCGAAAAATTGGACGACCTTTTCCTCTTTTGTTCATCCATGTTTCTAATACGTACTTCCAGCTTCCAGCAAAGAATAAATTTATATTCCTCCTTCTTCTTCTTCTCCTTCCTGAGAGGTGTGGTTCTAACAAAAGAAACACGAAATCGTCGAAGCGCGTTCACTATTCCTCGCTACCAAGTTAAACATCAGGGTAGTGTTTAATTCTACTGCCAGCTAAACATGCTTAACTAAACATTGATTAAGAATGGTGCTCCACACTTCCCTCTAACCAGTCCTTAAATTTAAACCATGTTTACGTACACACTGGTTAGCTGAATCTTAAACGAGGTTGGTGCACTTGGCCATATGTGGTTTATCCAAGACCAACTACAATAATATTGAGCAGAGATGTGCTTGAGCCCGGCTCGACCTGCTCGAACAAATGACGTCAGAGTTGACATATGACCAATGGAAGAATTTCTTCGCACAATTCACCACGTCCACTATTATTGGGGGCGATTACAATGCCCATAATCCGATTTGGGGAAGTTTTTCTTGTTGCAAAAAAGGCCGGGATATCGAGAACATCATAAATTAGTCCCCTCCTACAATTTTGAATGATGGCTCCCCAACACGGATCACTGTGCTCAATACAATTCTCAGCAAGACCAACTACAATTTATTACTATTGAAACTATTGATTTGGCACATAAGCTGTTGTGGCAAACAGGGAATGAAACCCACCAAAAGTGATCATTTTCCTATTTTTATTACTATCACATCGAACGCGCTCCAAAAGCCACAAAAATTTCGAGGAGTGTACGATAAATGAAACATATGGATACTTTGTTATTTCAAAGGTATATTCAGGATAAATTGACAACTGTCGATAACAACGGGAATAATGATCAATACCAGACATACTAAATATTATAACGCTGTATTTAGAAACGTACCATCCACTTGAACTTAAATACCTACCCGTCGCAATATTCCCCAAACGTTCGTTGGTGGGATGAAGAATGTTCAGCATGGGTACAGCGTCGAAAAAATGCTTTAAGGAAATTCCGACATGAAGGAACAATGGCTTCTTATCTTCAATACAAGACAATAGCCGCCCACATCCAAATATTATTCAATGAAAAACGACGATTGGCTTAGAAAATGTTCACAAATTCATTAAATAGACAAACTCCTCTTCAAGACGTATGGTCTGCATTTCGAAAGTTATGCAACTCCAACCGCAATAATCCATCCAATAACAACTGGGATAGTACAACTTTCCTTACTCTAACTCCTGATTATGTAGTACCTCAGCTCCAATATTCGATAACTGGAATTACGCATAAATTTCAAACCTTGCTGCGACCAATAATCCCAACGGAATACGATGTTGCTTTATATAATACGAAAACCACTTCCCCAGGAATGGATTACATATCATATCATATCATATCATATCATATCATATCATATCATATCATATCATATCATATCATATCATATCATATCATATCATATCATATCATATCATATCATATCATATCATATCATATCATATCATATCATATCATATCAACAAGCCAAAGTAATTGCAGTCTTGAAACCAGGAAAGGAAGGAACTGATGCTTCACATTATCGACCAATTTCACTCCTTAGTGTAATCTACAAGATGCTTGAAAGAATGATACTTAACCGTATCCAGGAAGCAATAGAAAGAGTCATCCCAGTTGAGCAAGGGGGTTTCAGAAAGAATCGTAGTTGTTGTGATCAGGTGTTAACACTGACAACAGAGATTGAAGCAGGATTCCAGAAAAGACTGAAGACTGCTGCAGCTTTTGTCGACCTTACATCAGCCTATGACACGGTCTGGAGAGAGGGACTGTTGCTCAAGTTTGTTCAGGTCATCCCTTGTCAGAAGCTAGCATGCTTACTAAACAACATGTTATCCAACCGTCGACTTGCTGTATTTCTGAATGGTGAAAGAAGCAGGTGGAGATCTCTAAATAATGGTTTACCCCAAGGGTCAGTTTTATCTCCCATTCTATTCAATCTTTACATCCATGACCTGCCAAGAACAACTTCAAAGAAGATACAGTTTGCAGATGATCTAGCTTTAATTACTCAGAGTACGGATTTGGCACACTGTGAGGATGTACTTACAGAGGACCTAGCTACCATGTGCGACTATTTTCACAAATGGAGACTCCAACCAAATCCTAGTAAAACGGAAGTAACAGCATTCCACTTGCATAACATGGAAGCTAATCGGAAGCTACATGTGCTTTTTAACGGAACAGAAGTCTCCCACAACTTCTTCCCAAAATATCTGGGTGTCACACTGGATCGGTCCTTGTCGTTCAAACAGCATTGCTCGAATCTGTCAAAGAAGCTGAGTACAAGAGTAAATCTACTGCATAAACTAGCGGGCAGCAACTGGGGTGCAGATGCAAACACTCTTCGCACTGCTTCACTTTCTCTAGTATACTCGGCTGGTGAGTACTGCGCTCCTGTGTGGGAAAACAGCGTACATTCGAGCAAGATTGATGTACAGCTCAATGAAACCATAAGAGTTGTTACTGGTACAGTGAGGTCGACTCCTACTCAGTGGCTGCCTGTTTTAGCAAACATTGCTCCTCCAGATCTGAGGAGAAAAGCAGCAAAAGTACAGTTGCTCAAGAAGACCTTTGCACACAGGAACTCACTTTTGTTCAATGCCTTACGAGATCCACCTGTGATGAGGTTAAAATCCAGGAATCCACTCTGGACTGATCTACACTCCTATGAAAAATTCAGTGTAACAGCAGAATGGAGACAGCGATGGGAACAATGTCCACCCACTAACGCCTTTCTGATTAAAGACCCAACGAAGAAAGTGCCAGGTTTCGATCTTCCTCGACATGAGTGGTCAAAACTCAACCGTTTCAGAACAGGCCACGGCAGGTGCCGATATATGATGAAAAAGTGGGGATATTGTGAAAGTGCTGCGTGTGAGTGTGGTGCTGAGAAGCAGACATTGCTTCATGTTGTTGAGAGCTGTCCACTGTCAGCATTTAAGGACGGTTTACGGACTCTCCATGAATTGACACCAAGTGCAGTGGACTGGTTGTCGAAGCTGGACATTCTAGTTTAATTACCTCTATATTTTAATGTGTATGTTAATTGTATATTTTTACAGATTATGCTTGTAAATGCCATACGATAATAATAATAATAATAATAATAATAATAATAATAATAATAATAATAATAATAATAATAATAATAACAATAATAATAATAATAATATCATATCATATCATATCATATCATATCATATCATATCATATCATATCATATCATATCATATATCATATATCATATCATATCATATCATATCATATCATATCATGGGGGACACGAGAGAAACCTCCCAGTAGGGTGTATTTGCATGTGATATTGTTATACATCCGGGTGTCTCTTGGGCAACGGACTAGGACTCTTCCTAGACGGCTGATTCTCTCACACCAGAAGCAGAACTAATCAATCTTAAAATGTATTTTAAGAAACGGCTCTTTTCAGAGCCATCCATGACAATAATATCCATAAATATTGAAGGCCTGTCAGCTGCCAAAGAGGAACTCTTGAAAAAACTATGCCAAGATCAGAAATGTGACGTCTTGTACATTCAGGAAACGCATAGGGATGAACATCAGAAACGTCCAAAGATTTCAGGAATGATTTTAGTTGCAGAAAGGCCTCATGCGAAATATGGTAGTGCTGTATTTGTAAAGCCAGACATCCAGATCATCAGTACTCATCATACTGAAGATAATGACATCGAAATAATCACCGTGGAGTTAAGCAACATGACCATTACATCTGTGTACAAGCCTCCAAATGAAAAGTTCTCTTTCTTACCACCTGCAAATTTTGGTAATCAAACTAAGTCAATAGTAATCGGTGACTTTAACAGCCGTAGTCACGTCTGGGGATATGCTCAAGAAGTTGAGAATGGAGAGATCGTCATTGCATGGGCTGAAACTCAGGAGCTTTCCATTATTCATGACAGTAAGCTTCCCTCCTCCTTCAACAGTGGAAGATGGCACCGAGGGTATAACCCAGATCTTCTCTTTGTGAGCAACTGCTTTGTGCAGCAATGTTCTAAAGAAATGGGTTCACCAATCCCAAGAACACAACACCGGCCACTAATATGTCACCTCTCTTCACCCATAAGACCACACGAAGTTCGGTTCAGACGGAGATATAACTTTCGAAAGGCTGACTGGAAAAGGTTTTCCAGTATGTTGGATGAGAGGATAAAAACTGTCTCTCCTATATCCCAAGATTATGACAAATTCATTGATATCGTGAAGTTCTGTTCACGGGCATCAGTTCCCAGAGGCTGCAGGACACACTACCTTCAAGGTATAACTCGTGAAACAACTGCTCTGCTGCATGATTACTACAGGCTTCACGAAGAAGACCCATTTAGTGAGCAAACGATTCAAGCAGCACAAAGTGTTCTTTCCTCTATCTCCCAGGCAAAGAAGGAGACATGGATGAAGTTGATGTCTGAAGTCGATATGGGTAGGAGCAGTCAAGAAGC
Source organism: Anabrus simplex (assembly GCF_040414725.1). Classification (NCBI taxonomy): domain Eukaryota; kingdom Metazoa; phylum Arthropoda; class Insecta; order Orthoptera; family Tettigoniidae; genus Anabrus; species Anabrus simplex. The sequence goes on from NC_090265.1 coordinate 730,679,521, forward strand.
TTGGAGACTTTTAAAACACTTGAGCAATGATCCTACGCAAGGTAACACACATGTCAATGTGAGTGCAGATCAAATAGCACACCAACTTTTGCTTAATGGAAAACCAAAGCTTTCCATGAAAGTAGGGAAGAATCCTATAGTCAGACAACCAGACGAGAGCAATGAGTTATCTAAGCATTTCACACTAACTGAACTGGAATTAGCTCTCAGTAAGTGTAAGATTGGGAAGTCAGCAGGACTCGATGACCTTCGAATGGAACAAATTAAGAACTTTGGTCCTACTGCGAAGTGCTGGTTGCTAGAACTCATGAATAACTGCATTCAGTCTTCCATGATACCTAAAATATGCAGGAAGGATAGGGTCATAGCCATTTTAAAACCAGGCAAAGATAAAAATGACCCTAGGAGCTACAGGCCAATCTCCTTATTATGCCATCTTTTTAAGATTCTGGAGAGACTAATCCTCAATAGGTTGACTGATAAAATTGAGCCATTTCTGATTCCACAGCAAGCTGGATTCAGGAGAGGGAAAAGCTGCACATCGCAGGTGTTGAAATTAAGTCAACACATAGAAGATGGCTTTGAAAGCCGGAAAATCACAGGAGCTGCATTTATAGATCTCTCGGCAGCATATGATACTGTTAATCACCGAATTCTCCTTGGAAAGGTATACAGCATGACAAAGGACTTCCATCTGACTTGTGCCATTAGAAACCTACTTCAAAATTGAAGTTTCTTCGTTGAGTTCCAGGGAAAAAGAAGCAGGTGGAGAATACAGAAGAACGGACTACCTCAGGGAAGCGTGTTGGCACCAATGCTTTTCAATATTTACACAAATGATCAGCCTCTTCCTGCCGGGACGAATAGTTTCATCTATGCTGATGATTGTGTCATCACATCTCAGGGGGATAACTTCGAGGCGATTGAACAAACATTGTCCACAGCTCTAGACACTCTTGCTGGCTATTACAAGAAGAATCAACTAACACCAAACCCAACTAAGACGCAAACCTGTGTTTTTCATCTAAACAACAGAGAAGCTTCCCGAACTATGAAGGTCAATTGGCAAGGCATAGCATTACAACACAATCCTACCCCGAAGTACCTCGGAGTCACTCTGGATCGTGCCTTAACCTACAGAAAACATTGTTTGAACATCAAGCAGAAAGTGGCTGCTAGAAACAATATTGTGCGGAAGCTAACTGGAACATCTTGGGGAGCACAACCAGACACAGTGAGGACATCTGCCCTTTCGCTCTGCTATTCCGCAGCTGAATACGCATGCCCGGTGTGGTACAAATCTTGCCATACCAAAGCAGTTGATGTAGCACTCAACGAAACCTGCCGCATTATTACTGGATGTTTGAGACCTACACCTTTGGAAAAAGTGTATTGCCTTGCAGGGATAGCACCTCCCGATATTCGCCGTGAAGTGGCAGCCAAGAAAGAAAAGAGAAAGGTGTTGACATCGGAAGCCCACCCTTTGTTTGGATATGAGCCACCACGCCAGCGGCTTAAGTCTAGGAAAAGCTTCTTGAGAGTAACCGAAACACTTGCAGGAACAGCGCAACAAGCAAGAATTCAAGAATGGCGCGTCAGGAGTCAACATACGAGGATCAGTCAATGGATGACGCCAAAAGAGGAACTCCCTCCTGGCCATGTCACAGATTGGGTGAATTGGAGAGCACTGAACAGACTGCGCTCTGGTGTTACGCGGTGCAGGGTAAACCAGAAGAAATGGGGTTTCGAAGTGGACAGTACCTTGTGTGTATGTGGAGAAGAGCAGACCACAGCCCATTTGCTGCAATGCAGTTCATGCCCATTCAGCTGCACAACAGAAGACCTGGTTAAAGCGAAGCCAAACGCACTTGATGTTGCAAGGTTTTGGGCTCACATAGTTTAATGTGGCTCTTCGCCATTGGAGTATTTATATTATGTTTTATGTCCTTCCTTATCTTTAATTTTAAACTTATGTATGCTTCTGACACGATATAAATAAATATCATATCATATCATATCATATCATATCATATCATATCATATCATATCATATCATATCATATCATATCATATCATATCATATCATATCATATCATATCATATCATATCATATCATATCATATCATATCATATCATATGCTTAAAGCTTACCCCCACAAGCTAAGAATATCCTTCTTCAAAAATTTGACCTGATCTTGGAATTTGATAATATACCTATGGAGTGGAACTATTTCGTATTAGTACCTATCAAGAAACCTGGTAAACCGAAACATGATCCAACTAGTTACAGAGGAAATTGTTTAAGTTCTTGTATTCGGAAACTGTTTCAAAAGATCTTACTAAACAGAATAATGTGGGCTCTAGAATATTATGACCTTCTACCGAAGTACCAATTTGCATTCCTCAAAGACCGCAGCACGACAAATGCTTTGAATATTTTATTAGTCGATATGTTGTGAGCAAAATCCAGAAAACAACACGTTATGGCTGCCTTTTTAGATATTAAAGGTGCTTATAACAATGTTAATATTCCCATCTTACTCCAGAAATTAAGGAACATGGATTTTCCTTCCACGTTGATTAATATCATAGGACAATTCTATACGCATCGACGCGTATGTCTCCCTCAAATCGCTCATCAAAACAATTGCCGTTCTATATCCGTTGGGCTTCCACAAGGCGACATTTTAAGTCCGATTATGTATATGTTGTATACTGCGGATCTTGAAAGAGAAAGAGAGGATCAAAAACAGCGACTAGATAATGTACAGTATAAAGCTGCTAGACTGATTACAGGTTCCATGAATTCGACACCTACAAATGCTTTACTAGCTGAAATTACCTAACCACCGTTACATTTGCGACACAAACATGTAGCTACTAAATATCTTCTCAAGAAAAAGGCCAGATATCATCATCCGATTCTTCCCAAGCTGCAGTTATTATCTGAATATTATGGAAATGGACCTGTATTACCGTACCTCCTGTAGGCTTATGTTCAATTTATATATTTACGACCTAACGTTGTTCAAACAAGAACTCACCCTAGTACTCTATCATGTTTCCTGCGAATATACAATTACCAAATAGCATACGCACAATATTCAACGATTCCAGTATCTCCGAGAATTTAAACAGAGTGATAGGAACTAAGTCATTCGAAATTATTTTAGATCAATATAATCAATACATTCCATTTTATACTGATGGGTCGAAACATCAAGACACATCCGAAGTTGCAGCCGCTTTTTCACTCCCCTCTGCTGCAATTATCCAAACAATTCATATTACCCTACACAGCGGAAATGTTTGCAGTTCGTCAAGTACTAATACATATTAAACATTCTACGATCCAAAAGACCCTCATATGTACCGATTCTCTCAGTGTTCTTCAAGCATTAGAAAATCCTACAAAGGCGGACAATTGGTATATAGAAAACCTCATACAACTATTATATGGTCTAACTATACTAAATCGTTCCGTATTATTTACGTGGGTTCCAGAACATTCTGGCATAGCAGGCAATGTCATGGCCGACACACTTGCCAACGAGGCAGCTGATGGACAAGGCTTATGCTACCATATTGCAATCCCACAAAATGATGTATGGACACCATGTCAGAAATTTATCCGAGAAAAGAGGAACGAACATTGGCGCCAACCTGCAAAATTTAAAGGTAAACATTTCTACACTATTCAAAATACAATTGCTATTAAACCATGGTTCTCAAAAGGACAGAACACTCGACGTCATATCACTACTCTAGTCAGACTTCGCTTGAATCATGCCTGTACACCGGAATATCTGTATCGTTTAAAGATTAAGGATAACAACTTGTGTAATTGTGGTCACTATGTCGGCAGTATAAATCATATCTTGTTTCAATGTGATAAATATCCCCGACAGCAACAACGTTTCATTTCCACTTTACTGGCACTCGGATTTCAACTTCCTCTCAATATTTCTCGTTTAGTATACCATCCGACAGTTCGCTTAGCTGAGTTACTGACTAATTTTTTCACGCGTGTAATATCCCGATTTAATCTGGACGATTCTGACTCCTTTATTTGTGATCTGGTCATATTTGTCTATAGTAGTAAATCGCCGTGATAGATCACACTGGCATGGAGATGTATAACCCTGTGTCACTGTGCTAAATCCCTGTAACCTAACAAATGTAAACTTATTCTGTTGTTCATAAGTGTAGATTTTTTTTTTGCTAGTTGCTTTACGTCGCACCGACACAGATATGTCTTATGGCGACAATGGGCCAGGGAAGGGCTAGGAGTGGGAAGGAAGCGGCCGTGGCCTTAATTAAGGTACAGCCCTAGCATTTGCCTGGTGTGAAAATGGGAAACCACGGAAATCCATTTTCAGGGCTGCCGACAGTGGGGTTCGAACCTACTATCTCCCGAATACTGCATACTAACCGCACTTAAGCGACTGTAGCTATCGAGCTCAGTTAACTGTAGTTTAGACGCCTCGAGTATTCCTAGGCCCGGTTTCTTCAACGAATGTTAAGTGTTAACACTGCTGTTACGGAGACTTAACACACAATTTAACAAAATGGTCGTCTCATCAAGAATTGTTAACTCTAACAATTGTTAAATCTTGTGTTAAATTAACCTAGCAGCACCCCTGTGTTAAACCTCTTAACAGTTGCTAAAATTTCAAAATGGAGACATGTAGAAGACGTAAGTTCGAAGCTTTATTGCTGTATGAGGACTATTTATAAACTGAAGAAGGCAAAGGACGACCCATACTAAGAAATAACGACCTTTTTAGAGTTGTCAGAAGAAAGACTTCTAATTACCGAAGCCATAATGAACAAGGTACTAGACGATATAGGTTAGAGTTTCCAACAGATTGCAACTTCCCAATCTCTCCAGTGCAGCAGTTGCTTATAGATTTTACAAGGATGGGTCAGACCCTGCGTCCAGTCGGTTTCAACTAGCTTAATGTACCTGTTGGGGGACACTCATCAGTAACTCGTGTAGAAGGGCTTGGGTCAATACCGTATAGTTTCGTTTTCGAAATAAATGAGGACAAATGTCATGAGTCAGGATCCGCTTCGGACCACGTGGAGGGGATAGAACACTAAAATGCGAATACATTTAACTTGAACTTGTTAGGTCCGCAACCTAGTAATTTCCGAAAAAATTATGAATTCCCGATTGTAAAGCACCGCGTATATACTTGAAAAGTTGCGCACTAGTCAAGAGTAGCAGTGGCCGAGTGGTCATCGTACTTGTCTACGAACCACGACGATGAGAGTTCGAGTCCCGCGTTAGGTTACTTTTTAAAAAATACAAATTTAATTAATTATTTCAGGGAATGTGAAGGTAAAAATGCGAATAAAAGTAATGATCAAATTGCAGTGGAACTTTATTTCCTACCTCAAATTAATATAGTCCGCCTCTGTGGTGTAGTGATTAGCTGCCTCCCCCGGATGTCCGGGTTCGATTCCTGGCTCTGCCACAAAATTTGAAAAGTGGTATGAGGGCTGGAACGGGGTCCACTCAGCCTCGGGAGGTCAACTGAGTAGAGGAGGGTTCGATTCCCACCTCAGCCATCCTCAAAGTGGTTCTCCGTGGGTTCCCACTTCTCCTCCAGGCAAATGCCGGGATGGTACCTAACTTGAGACCACGGCCACTTCCTTCCCTGTCCCATCCAATCTTCTTTCCATCCCTCCACAAGGCCCCTGTTCAGCATAGCAGGTGAGGCCGCCTAGGGGGGTACTGATCATTCTCCCCGAGGAAAAACCGACCCTGGAGGATAAACAGATTAAGAAGACATTAATATATATACAGAGAAAGAGATCCAGCAGTAACTGTGAGAACGTTTAGACCTATATTAATTTCAGGTAGAAAACAAAGTGTACCGGTACTGCAATTTGCGTAATATTTTTGTTCCCTGAAACGAGACTCGAACTCACGTCTACGACGCTCGCAGACAAGTACGATGACCACTATGCCACAACTCCTAAGTAGGGCCTATATACGCCTTGCATTGGAATCGGGGATTCATCAAGTTTTCAGAAGTTATTAGGTTGCGGACCTGACATGTTTAAGTAAAATTTGTTCGCCTTCGTTCGAAGCGGAGGTTTGTAATGACATCTGACCTCGAGACACTTTCCATGTAGGCCTAACTGTAGGGGGAAAAGATCTTCATAGGTCGGCGTACCGAACAAATAGGTTTTTTTAAAGAAAAAATGCCTAATTGTAGGCGACTATGTTCAGAGGGCAAGAAAAGAGTGTGTAGGATTCTACAAAGAATTCTTGCTGCCATTGCAGCATTAACAAGGCACTACATTATTTTCCCCGCAATAAAAGAATGCCCGAAAATCATTCAAAACATATCAATTATAACATTTTCCCGGTGATGTAGGAACCTTAGATTGCACTCCTACAAGAATAGGCTATATCGAATGTTGTGATATAACAGTTCGTTATTTCATTATTATTTTTTTTTTTTTTTTTTGCACACTCGCATAATTTTAAATTAAAACTATAACAACATTTGTCTCGCATTCATAATATTAACGCTGTTGTTGCCTCTTACTTGACATGTTTACTTCTTAGCGGTCTCCGCTAACCATAACCTATAATAATGTCAACCATGTGTCTGTGTGACAAAATACTATTTCAACACGCCACTAGGAGCGCTATATGCAAAGAAACAAAAGACGCTCACTGCCAAACGCGTTCAGAAATCTTACGGAAATGTGTTAATTTGTCTTTAACAATTGTTTCGTAACAAATGTTGGAAATATGTTCATGAAACAGGGTACTTTTAAACGAAGTGTTAAATTAATAACAATTGTTAGTTAACATTTGTTAAGCAAAATTTAACATAGAGTTGAAGAAACCGGGCCCTAATGTATCTTTACTGCACAACCTCTCCCAATACACTAGCCGACTAGTGTGTACTTCCGTTTCTTATACCCTCAAATCTATCCTTTTTGTAACAGTTCCTTTGATTGGTGAAGTTTAAAGCAACTAAGTGACTGGACGTAGTGCGCTGCGCAGAGTCCAAGAAAAACAACGAAGAAGAAGAAGACGACAGAGTTCGAACAAGTTCGAGCTTTGCTCGAGCTTTTGGGTGAGCGGCGACCTAGCGGCTAGCTTGTTATCAGCCAGAAACCCCAAGAAGACTGTGTTAGATTACTGAGCTAGGCATCCTGTATTTGCTGTGCACTTCTGTATATTTTGAGCGTATAATCCCTTCAAACTGTATCTGCAATTTAGAGACAGCCAAAATCTGTGTATGTGCGACTATTCGTTGCAAATGCCTCCCCAGACTATACAGATTGCCTCCAGAACTTCATTTGAATCTACAGTATAAAGATGGCGCGTCACAACAAGTTCTTCTTACAATATTGCGGCAACATTATTTGTATACATGCGAGTAATTCGTACCGTTGCAGAAACATAATTTTGTTAATATCCTCGACACTATTACATCCTGGCCAAGTCAGAGGCGCATCAGGGATGGTGGGCGGGGGGAATAATCTATTATTATTATTATTATTATTATTATTATTATTATTATTATTATTATTATTATTATTATTATTGTGTACTTTTATTGATAGCTACTAGACAATTATTTACAATTTGCTTTTACCTCGCTCCGACAAAGATAGATCTTATGGCGACATTGGGATAGGAGAGGGCTAGACGCGCGAAGGAAGGGGTCCTCGCTTCAATTAAGGTACAGCCCCAACATTTGCCTGATGTGAAAATGGGAAACTACGGAAAACCATCTTCAGGGCTGCCGACAGAGGGGTTCGAACCCACTATCTCCCAAATACTGAATACTGGCCGCACTTAAGTGACTGGAGCTACTGAGCTTGGTATTATTATTATTATTATTATTATTATTATTATTATTATTATTATTATTATTATTATTATTATTATTATTATTATTTGTTACGGGGCTTCGCGTGGATCAGCAGACGTGAAAGAAGGTGCCGGGATGAATGGGTCTAACTACAAAGTCAAAGCTAATTTAAAATTTTAACAAAGGTTATATTTTCTTGAAACAACAAAATTTAAACAACTCAGTGAAATAACAATGACATAGCAATTTAGAAACGAGACTTACAAAGATCCAAGACTTCAGAATTTTAACACTTTTGGGCTACAAGCCCCCAGTTTTACAATTTTGAGCTCCTAGCTCAACAAAAGCACAAATTTGTTCAAAGGGCACAAATTCCCTAATACATGGAGCACTTGCTCCCAAATATCAAGCCTCCCAGGGGCATTCTTACAATACGTGAAAAGAGCAGACGTGCTCTCAGTATTCCCAGCCTATTCAAGACCACAATGTGAAAATCTCATAATCACTGGCCTTACAAGGCACAACATACAAATAGCAATCTTTTTACACAGAGGTACCTAGTACCCAACCTACGGGGCCTTAGTGAAAAAGAACAGGTTCAATAAACGGCGCATGTACAACTGGAGTGGAGTCGGAGATTGAGCTCCACAAAAATAATATTTACAGACCAATAGGGCACTTGGCCGACGAAACAGGGGCTAATCCCAAACTACTGAGGTTGCTCGGATGGAGATAACTTTAATACACTGTAGAAACAAATGCGGTACCACAAACCAAGACGAAGGGGAGCTCGAGAGATTGTATCACTCTCTATCCCCGATTTACAGTTAAAGATTTTATGAAGTCTTTACATGAGCCGAAATGAGATTTACATGTTAGAAGGTTTGTTACATAGTTAAGGTTTCGAACCCTTCCCTAGGATTAAACTGCAGAGCTAGCAAGAAATAAAGATGCTAAACGGCCATTACCTTGCTGTAGAACTGCTGCGTGAAGAAGGAGGCGCCTCCCGCCCCCTGCGTGACACACACACACCCACACACACACACACACACACACACGCACACACACACACACACACACACACACACACACACACACACTTAGATGTTGATCAAATGGCCAAGAGACGTGAAAATCCGCAGTTTGTAAACCCCTCGGGGAAAGTTCGAGACCTTTCAATTTTATTGGTGAATGAAAAGGTTACACTCAAAATCGAAGAAGAAATATGGGACTGGTTGAAAATTAATTACAGAAATTCTTGATTGGCTAAATTCAAAACTAGCGGAAAGAAAAGATAAATATTGCCAACCCAAAAATGAATGAACGAAATTTAGTAAAGACAAAACTTATGAATACAAAGTTTCTTCAAAAAGGTTCCTTCACATCGCACCAGGGTGCATGATCAAAATTTGTTGGTAGTGACGTCTATGAGAGAATGTTCAAACTTCTTGATGAATGGAAAACAGAAACAAGTAGAAATTCGCACAGTTCACAATAACAAATTTTAGTGGTGTCATCTTCAGAGAAAATTTATAAGTTGGTCCAGTTTCAAGTTCACAGTTTCTCCTGTAGAGCAGTTCTTTAAGGCACTAGATGTAAATGTGAGGCGTAAAGGTGTACCTCCCGGTATATTATTATTATTATTATTATTATTATTATTATTATTATTATTATTATTATTATTATTATTTCTTTTCGTTCTTTGTTCGTTAACCCTCCAGTGTTGATTTTTCTCTCGGACTCAGCGAGGGATCCCACCTCCACCGCCTCAAGGGCAGTGTCCTGAAGCTTCAGACTGTTTCGGGGGATACAACTGGGAAGGATGACCAGTACCTTGCCAAGGCGGCCTCACCTGCTATGCTAAACAGGGGCTTTGTTGTTGGATGGGAATATTGGAAGGGATTGACAAGGAAGAAGGAAGGAAGTGGCCGTGGTCTTAAGTTAGGTACCTTCCCGACATTTGCCTGAAGAAGTGGGAAACCACGGAAAACCACTTCAAGTATGGCTGAGGTGGGAATCAAACCCACCTCAACTCAGTTGACCTCCCGAGGCTGAGTGGACTCCGTTCCAGCCCTCGTACCACTTTTCAAATTTCGTGGAAGAGCCGGGAACCGAACCCGGGCCTGCGGGTGTGGCAGCTAATCACACTAACCACTGCACCACAGAGGCGGACTAATTGCCAATCAATAAATAAACTAATGGTTTCATAACGTAATGTTTATGCACGTAAAATCGGTATAAACTGTGTACCTCGACAGTAGAGTAACTTCGTAGACCTTGTCCAGGCGGACATTCTGAGCCCTTCATCATTCTAATGCGAGCGACCGTCCACTATGCTATTCATGAAAAAAGGAGCCTATTAAGGATATTTTACCTGCATATGTCAACGTCTTTTTAGGCGGAGATGTTTCCCCCTCATTTGGAATGGTTTCTTTCGACGAAGGACGAACATTATGAATTTTTAAGTGCCTTATCATCGTCGATTTATTTTTACTACGGTTTTATAATATTTTATCACATCGTGTGCATTTTACTCGTTTGTCTGGAAGCCCTTCAAAGTAGTCCCAAGTCCATGACCTTTTCCTACCGGTCATTGTCTGCTCTGTCTGAAATAATAACAAGTTCGTATATAATAATATATTATTGAGAAAATAATAACTCGTAGCATACGAAAATCTTACTAACTATCGGTACTTGAAAGTAATGATTAACTACATTAGGCCTGCAAAACATGACAAAGTTATAAAGAAAAGCATTTCTGAAGAGCGGATAATATATAAAATGCAACGTTAAATATTAACGAAATAAATAGCTTACCATAAAATTGCAGGAAGACTATTAAACAAATGTTCATTCCCTTCACAGAGAACGTTGTGTTCACCACCCCACACAAATAAATATACTCAGTGTACCTAGTAGTAGTCTAATACGACGACTGGTCCGTCAGCGCTCCGCATAGTTTTCGTGTGGGGTCGCCGGACAGTTCGAACAGGTTTGATACTGTATCGAGCCTACGTAACGTATAGAGCCGGCTCGAGCCTGCTCGAACTTGAGTATCATTCGCCCTTCACTACAAAAGAAAGAAAATAATTTTTGTGACAGTGCCCTCGTATGTACTTTCATCTGTACCAAGACCGACTACAATATATCAGAACGTAATAACAAAACTAAGATGGTGGACGTCGTGGGCGCAGTAGTTGCCGACTGATGAAAGTTAGAGTACTACGCAATAACTTCATTTCAACGATAAACCAACTCACGGTTTTCGGAATTGCCGGAATTTAGTCCCGCAGAAGTTCTTTTACCTGACAGTAAATCTACCGATACGAGGCTGACGTATTTGAGCACCTTCAAATACCACCAGACTAAGCCTGGATCAAACCCGTCAGGTTGGGGTCAGAAGGCCAGAGCTTCAACCGTCTGAGCCACTCAGCCCGGCGTCACATTAAATTACTTGTGTTAATAACACAGAAAGCGCTACACAGTATCTGGTTCAATCCGCCAGAAATTACGAAAAGATCACGTACATATTTTGCCAACGGTGGTAATTTAACATGATAAATTAAACATGATAGGGAAAATCACTGTTGCACCTATGAATACGCTTCGCCAACAACTACTCACCCCACATATAAGCAACTAGAATCACACATATTCTGCTAGAACATATGGACAATCCCACAGCAAAAGAGAACAAGCTGATTATTTAGAAATTTCGCCTAGTCAAATAACGTTTTCTCTTAGATTTCACTTCGCTGGATAGATGGAAATACATTATAAAACTGTTAAAATGATATTTAAACATCACTTGAATGTTTAAAAATAATTTAAGGAGCGATGTTCCTAAATTTCTTCACTCCCATGAGAACTATGCCTTAGTTTCGAAGTGGTGGACAATTCCTGATGTTCAGCACTCAATGGAAGGGAAGTACACCCTAAATGATTATTCCAGCCCCATGAACGGCCCTGGTGATATTAAGCCTTCCTTACTGGAAAATCTTAAAACATATGTTAACATATATTATAGCAGATCTTCCAACAATTATGGTAAACTTAGTAGTGAAACGTTCAGACACTAAATATATAATAGGATTTTCCCCATTGAAGAACATGAGTATAAAAACTCTATTGACTCTAAACAATGATGTCTGTAACCTACATGGACGAGCTTAAATTTGGTGTAGACTGCATGATAACAGATATCCACAGTATTGGTACAATAATACCCCTGCGTTACAAATGAAGCTAATCCAAATACTTTAATATTATAATACCGGGCAGCTTGCTGTTTCCAGCGAGAAAGCCGATAGTGCTGCTACCTACATGGCTTGGTGTGATTAACTCCTCAAAAACATATTGCCATCTGTATGATTCTGGGCGCTCTGCCGTGCTGTTTATAATGTATCAGTGTTTGTCACTAAATAATCTTACATTGCAGTTATATTCCAAGAAAAGTGTTATGCGCTGAACAAATTACCCAGCAAGATAATGTGCATGGGAAATGATAAGGACCGCAAGTATTAAAAAAAGTAATGACCTCACATCTGTGTTGAGGTTACATTCCATGCCCCTTATATTTAAGAAATTCAATCAAATCCCCTACTGAAATGATAGTGGGACGTAAAACCAATAATATGCAACTCAAGTAACCTCAAGCTTGAGGGTCCATATTATTAAACAGTGCCATAAATTTCACAATCGAAAACTTGTGGGACTGTAGCGTGATGGTTATCGCGGTAGTCTTGATATTGAAAACTGAAGGCCATGAGTTTCAAATCCTTTTCTTTTACTGTAAGAAAATAATAATAATAATAATAATAATAATAATAATAATAATAATAATAATAATAATAATAATAATAATAATAATAATTTTCTTTACGTCCCACTAAGTACTTTTACGGTTTTCGGAGACGCTGAGGTGCCGGAATATAATCCCGCAGGATTTCTTTTACATGCCAGTAAATCTACCTACACGAGGCTGACGTATTTGAGCACCTTCAAATACCACCGGACTGAGCCAGGATCGAACCTGCCAAATTGGACCAGAAGGCCATCGCATCAACCGTCCGAGTCAATCAGCCCGGCGTAAGAAAATTATTTCAGTGTATTATTGGCATAGGCTTGAGCACCAGTCCAACTAATTTAATACGTGTGTATGGTAATTCTTCATGCATACATTTGTGAAAGAGACTTTAGGAAATTCTGAACACTTCATCCTTGTCTGGAACATCGTAGTTCACCCATGTAACCCCAATATATGTTATATATACTATGTGTTTCTGTCTTCAGAGGTAAAACAGAAAATTCAAAGAACAGCAAAAGCGAGATAGCAGCGTGAGGTTGAGTTGCTCCTAGAGTTCGGGAAGATCGGCTGAACCGAAGAAGAAGAGGAGGAAGAAGAAGAAGCCAACATTTTTTTTGCTAGGGGCTTTACGTCGCACCGACACAGATAGGTCTTATGGCGACGATGGGATGGGAAAGGCCTAGGAGTTGGAAGGAAGCGGCCGTGGCCTTAATTAAGGTACAGCCCCAGCATTTGCCTGGTGTGAAAATGGGAAACCACGGAAAACCATATTCAGGGCTGCCGATAGTGGGATTCGAACCTACTATCTCCCGGATTCAAGCTCACAGCCGCGCGCCTCTACGCGCACGGCCAACTCGCCCGGTAGAAGTCAACATAATGGACCAAACTACTGTTTCTTAATTACAGCGTCTTCTCTTTCCCAAAATCTTAATAAATCATGGATGTTGTTAGGTTATCTGCCCCCTTTGGCTCTTTGGCTGAATGGTTAGCTCTTCGTGCCACTCCCACCCCCCTTTCATTCTTCGGAGTGTTGGACCTCTTCAATTTCCCTTCTGAATAGTGTTAATAGAGGATGGCTGTCCATTTGTACTTCCTTGTAAAATAATCACCACCACGGATTGGTCAGCGTACTGGCCTTCGGTTCAGAGGGCCCTGGTAAGATTCCCGGCTGAGTCGGAGATTTTAATCGCGTCTGTTAAATCCTGTAGACAGCCCTGAAGATGGTTTTCCGTGGTTTCCCATTTTCACACCAGGCAAATGCTTGGGCTCTACCTTAATTAAGGCCACGGCCGCTTCCTTCCCACCCCTAGCCCCTTCCTGTCTCATCGTCGCCATTAGACCTATCTGTGTCGGTGCGACGTAAAGCAACTTGCAAATTCCTGTAGATCGAGGACTACGGGTTTGTGTTCGTATTCATACGCATCGTCAAGTATATACAACATAACATACGAAAAACAACCATAAAAACACGCAGTAGTGAGTACGGTATATATCCCTCCACATATGATTACTGTTATGAAAGGCATCCGGCCGGAAATCTAGGCTAAGTCCATACGAAGTGCTGCGCTCGGTAATTTAGAAAAGGCTAGAAAGAAGAGGAGAGTGTAGTTATTAAATAATTTCCCCAGAGGCTGGGTGGATCCTCAAACAGATTCTGCTTTATAATTTTTAAGACATAGCGAAAGGCACGGCTAATATACTGCTCGTTTGGAGGTTTATGAAGGAGGAATTTCATATTTTAAAATTTCATTCTTAATTATTATGGTTATTCAATTATTTTAACCAAAATATTTCCAATGAGTGTAGTGCATTCCTCTCAGCTGTAGCACAGGCAAGTATGCAGTTCACACCAATACGCTAGATGTCACCACCTTCGCTGTTCGCACTCCTCTCAATGCCGTTGAGACAGTGGCGGCTCGTTTGGGAGGCGCTAAGGCGCGCGTCCCCCACGGGGTTCCACTATAGGGAATTTTAATCTTAAATGTTAACAAGGGAAATATTTTACTATAAGATTATTGCTTGTTGTGATGATGCTTGTTGTTTTAAGGGGCCTAACATCGAAGGTCATCGGCCCTATAAGATTATTATCAAGGGCGCGAGTTATACTGTACTGCGGCCCGATGCGCTGCTGGCCCTGCGCAGGAGGGCCTCTCTCATAGCGGACCAAACACTCCCGAGTCTCGCTTGACTGGCCTTGAGGGAGCCAATCAGAGGCACAGTAGAGATGTGCTGTTCTAACGGAGATTCCGGCGCGTTTCTGCCGCGGCCTACCATTGGAGACAACCTACCCGAAACATTGCTGATTTGATTTAAGTTTAACAGGGGTCAGTTTGTGCAATTTCTCTCCTAAAACTAGGAACTATTTTACTGAGGCACTTACCTGAGTTAAGTGTGCCGGTATATATTTAAAATAGTCTTGTAATGTTTAGGATTATTAACTAACGAAACGAGTAACGATTGTAACTACTGTCTCCTCGCACTTGACTCATGTTGGCCATACTCACTGGAGAGCGCGATGTTTAGCTTTGTGTTGATGAATGATCTCGTGAGGTGACTGTGACGAGGTGAAATTAGGAGAAAGGTTGTGATTTATATGTAGGCGTAGTGATATGTTTGCATTTCGTACAGTCTGATTACCGTCGAATATATTAAAGAACTAACGTTTTCTTCTCTTCCTATCGAAAAGAAAGTCGAACTGAAGGAGTGTGGTAGGCCGACACCAGACTTCTCGTTGAAAAAACCGGAGACCAAGGAAAAGGAAAATGAAAATAGGGCTTTTCAATGACAAATTAATTCTCCTGACGTATATAACAAGAACCCGCGGATATGTGGAAGTGATATCTCAGAAACCTTTTACTGCATTCCTTGCCTGCTATTCTCCCGTTCTAGTAGGAAAGGAGATAAATGGATCACCACAGGGGTGATATCAATAGTACCATGGACTCTGAAATGCTTGGTAAAGTCAATGTCGTGTCTTGTTTGAGTGATCACTACACTGAAACACTTCGTAAACATAATTCGATCGTTGACAAGAACAGGCAAATGTTAATAATAATAATTGTACCGGTTGGTACACCTCTACGCTGCTAATTTGAATTTTCCGCCTTAAACTACCTCTCTACATGAGAAACCCTGAACTGTAACAACTGAATCAACTCTACGGTTTATCAGAAGATGTCACTGGGTGTTTTTGATTTGCTTTTGTTGATCAAGAAGTGTGGACATTCTCTAACAGATGTCTCTACTAAAAAACTATGATAATGCACTCTGGTGCGAAGGAATGAACTTTCTTGGAGAAATTTTGTATTCATAAGTTTTGTCTTTACTAAATATTATTCTTTCATTTGTGGGTTGGCAATATTAAGCTTTCTTTCCGCCTGTTTTGAATTTAACCAATCCTAAATTTCTGTAATTAATTTTCCACCAATAAGGTGTTTCTTCATCGATTTGTGTGTAACTTTTGCTGTTAGCCAATAAACGTTTGTGGGCGGGTCTTAATCATTCATGAAAGGTCTCGAATTTTCCGCGAGGGTATAAAGCTGCTCATTTTCTTGTCTCCGTGCCACTTCAATAACATCTAGCTTAGCGTGTGGATATGTAGCAGGGGGCGGGAAGCGCCTCTTTCTTCGGGCAACAAATCTTCAACAAGGTAATGGCCATTTAACATCTTTTCTTGCTAGCTCAGCAGTTTAACTGGCGGGGAAGGTTCGAAACCTTTAATATGTAACCCATCTCTTTAAAATGTAAATCCCTTTCCAGGCTATGTAAAAACTACAAATTTCTTCAACTGTAAATCGGGGATAGAGAGTGCTTAACCCTCTCGAGCTCCCCTTCATTTTTGAATTTGAGATGACTATGTTCTCGTAACCGTTTTTTTCTTCCTTCTTAATGTGTTAAATTTATTTTGTATACTAGTCACCTCCATAGATTAGGATTAGCCCCTGTGTAATCGGCCTAGTGCCTCTTAGGTTTTAAAATGTGTATTTAGGAGAGTTAAGTGACGCCTCCATTCCTTTTGCATTTAGGGCCATTTAAAGTAACCTCTTATTTTTCATTTTAGGCCCAGTAGAGTGGGTACAAGTTACCCCTGTTTATTTATAAGTGTGCCTTGAGGGCAGTTTGTAGTAAAGTCCGTTCATGGCCTCTTAATAGGCTTGAAAGATTGAGATCGGGTCAGCTCTTTCTGGTATTTTGAAAGGTGCCTCGGGGAGGCGTGACATTTTGATTGCTGGGAGCTAGTGCTCCATGTAATTAGGGGCGTTCTGCCCTTTGGTATTTGATGGTTGGGAGCTGAGAGCTCAAGGATTGACGAATTTGGGCTCGTAGCCCAGAATTTATAATGACCCCTTAACTTGTGCTTTAAGTTCATCTTTAAGACTTGTAGTTAGACCCATTCCAGCCCGCACCTTCTTTCACTTCTGCCTTCCACGGATAACTCCGTAATAATAATAATAATAATAATAATAATAATAATAATAATAATAATAATAATAATAATAATAATAATAATAATAATAAATTGCATATGCATTGCATCGTATAGTGTTTGAAGTGTGTATCTTGATAACATGGTTTGAAGAACTTGAGATATATTATGGAATTATGAAACTAAGGCGCGCCCCCCACTGCTGATATCCACGAGCCGCCACTGTGTTGAGATAAAGCTGTCCGGTATTGGTGTATTAAAGTATTTGGCTAATCCCTGCAAGTCACTATTTCTTCTGCGTAACTGTTATACTCCAAGATCCAGCCAAATATTTCCGCAGGCAAGCACATATTCATGCAAAATACAATTGCATCTAAATCACGCGACACTTTGAAGCACATAGACACTGACAGAACATCGCCATATCAATTATCATCAATCTAAATGAATTGCTTTTTCGAGGAATACGAATAGGTCCACAATTTAGAATTAGAAAAATAGTCTTCCCTAACCTCAGCCTTACACTCACGAGGGAAGTACCCCAGCTCGAAGGGCTAAAACCGACTGGAAGTGCGCTTAACATACGAAGATATGTCTGTTCTACTACCCATCAAGGGAATTTATCTGTAAAACCCCGCATTAGTGTACAATCAATGTTTGGAAGTTACGGCGTACAAAGATTGCAGAAACACAATTCGCAGCAGAAACTACCGTGCAACAGGCACTTCGGACCATTATAGTCACAAGAAACAGATGTGGTGCAGTATCATCTGGCAAAAGGTTGAACACGTGCTTGCAACAAGAACTCTTAACACATGCAGTACCGTGTTGACATAGTCATCTTTCCCAAAATAGAAGATACTGTATTGTCCTTTATTCGACGTCGAAGTGTAAATGTGGAGTTTCAGTGAAGTAATTAAAACACAGCGGAATGAAACAGTATGCACACTTAACAACGGCAACATGTTGGCATACTACATTATTTACAAATTTCCCATATTTAAATAGTCCAAACTCAAATACCACGGTGATCGCATTATCGAACGAAGCAACACATGCATCCACATCAGAACCTGCTCTTTGCCATGCGTATGTTAACATCTGTATCTCGGTGCAGATAGTTGGTTGTAGATGACGGAGTGAAGACGGATGATGAAGTATCGATCATATAACGTGGCCTGCGTGGTATCAATTTGCAAACGTACAAAATCAACAAGACGTCTGACATAGGGGTTGTATTGCCTAAAAATGTACATCCAGAGGTTGACAGTATTTGGTTGTCTTTGGTGGCAATATCTTTAATGTAATATCTTTATTTGGAAAACATTCTTCAATGACGCTGTAGTCTTTGTGTCTTGACCAGGAATTGCAAAGTAATAGACCTCTCTCACCAAAATGTTCAGTGAGGACCGAATTAAAGAAGCTCTTCATATGTGCTTTAGTAATTTTTCCACTTTTACTCGCTTCAGCATGGATGTTCCGTGGACACATTGCTGTCCGTTTCTTTGCAACCTGCGGACCAAACGTTCCATCCTTTTCCTGCAGACAAATGTAAACCTTGTTCGCTAATTTGCCATTCATGGACACAACCACATCAATTCTCTAACTATGCGTAGAACTATGCACCGACTGCACCAGACCAACTGTTGATTTTCCCCCTCTGTTTGAAAGTGTTGCAAAAGACGTTAGTTCATAAAAAATGGCTCTGATCACTATTCCACACGCATTCCTTCATTATATTCCCGCTCTGAATAAACATGTTCACGTCTGCCACAAATGTTTGTGCTATTTGTATAATAACATGCTCTTTTTCATCTCTTTGAGAGCCAAGAACACAGTGGTATGTCTGGACGAAATATTATATTCGTCTTTGAAGGCCCTAACAAAATGCAACGAAGCTTTAAAATTGTCCAGAGAAACTGCTCTAGCGGCCACCAGAGCCCACATTTGAATGTGCTAGTAGTGGACCACTGATCCATTATCTCTACTCTGTCAAATTGTGCTTTTACAGACTCTTTTAAAGCCTTAAATTTTAATGTTATGTTTCCCTTGAACAGACCTGGATCTTGCCTTTTGCGAGTCACATAATCTAATTACCTTGCAGTTTGATTTCGACCTAATCCAGCTATAATGCTTCATTAATTTCTGACAAAAATGGTAACTGCGATTATAATAATCCTCATAAATGTTGTACAATGTTCGGTCATCAATACTCCGTATCACACTTGTTCGTACACGTTTCGGGGGTGAAGTAGCGAAATCACTGTCACGTGTAGTTCCTTCCGTTGCTGGATTGTCGGTACGGTTGGAACCCTCGTACTCATGTGCAGTTTCTTCTACGCCGTCCGCCTCACAGTCACCATTACTCTCCAATGTGTCGGTATCTGGTTCTGTTACAGATCCATTGTATTTCTGCGTTATGATATCATATAACATGCATGCAAATGGCCCATCCTCCACTCCACTTACATCTTCACTATCCAGTGAGTAGCATCGGCGAACCTTTTCGCGCAGCAACTTTACAACATTCACAGGGTTGAATGGCTTCCACCTACTCATGTCGGACGTTTGTGTGTGCACTATACTACGACACACTGCAACTGACTAACAGGCATTGCGTGTACAGCTCCAATATAGCGCGGCCTGTGCGCTGACTGTCTGGTGGCGTTGGCGACCGAACACGTACTTTTACAGATGAATGGCCTTGATAGCTATTGACATAGGTACAACACCTTAAGCCCACTTTATCTCGGCTTTAGCCGTTCGAGCCGGGGAACTTCCTTCGTCAGATGACATATGCACACTACTGTTTTGTACAAATATTCACGATGTATGTTTTTTTTTGCTATGGGCTTTACGTCGCACCGACACAGATAGGTCTTATGGCGACCATGGGATAGGAAAGGCCTAGGAGTTGGAAGGAAGCGGCCGTGGCCTTAATTAAGGTACAGCCCCAGCATTTTCCTGGTGTGAAAATGGGAAACCACGGAAAACCATATTCAGGGCTGCCGATAGTGGGATTCGAACCTACTATCTCCCGGATGCAAGCTCACAGCCGCGTGCACGATGTATGTTCTTAATCAAGTTCTCTCTTAATGTTTTATTCCTTAGAAAACTAAAGAATAGTTGTATGAGAGGCATTGCCATAGTTCGATTTACATCCGGTTCACAACACGATCAAAACATTCATATTCTCACATGACTGCGCACAATTGCAGATTCTAAGTGACCACTGACCCATATGAATACTCTCACACACTTATATTCTACAAAAAACTAATATTTATCGTCAAATTTAATTAAATTACTCCAACTGAATAAGAAAACAAAAACGAATAGACTCACCATTTTCGGTTGGAAAGAGATTTCCCTAACCACAAATTTTGGTTACACCCATACGACAGTTTCCCCTTTACTTCCAAATTTTTCCAATGAATAGTCCTTATCGATTTCTCCCGTAAAGATCTATCTTCATAGAATTTAAAAGCTTCAGCAACGGTATATAATTCGATCTACAACCACGAACGAAGCAGAAACGACCCTTTTGTGAAATGCTACAGCACGGCAATTATAAACACTATTATACACTAAAAATACCATCATATGCACTCCTAACAGTACACCATACTTACAAACCTTTATAGATTAATACGTTACCAAATATATACTTTATACTTTAATAACACGATCAAAATAACACTCTTTAACAGAATATAAACACAGATATATACCAACAATATGTCTCAAACGTTCGCCCACGAAGGCGCCGTTTTCCTCCCAATCGATAGTAGCATTAAGGTCTGACATATTCGTTGTCTACGTTACAATACAAGGCCTGAAAATAGAGCCCGTAAAACGCTATGGAAGTGGTTACACTGAAGTTCAATGCCGGGCCGCTAGGATCGCCATCTTGCCCCCTGTCTACCAGGCTCGCGCCTTTAAACGTGTTCATTAACTGAGTTGATTGTGAATGTATTATGTATTCGTCTGATGTTGAGCATTCGCAGTTCCAGTCATGGTTTATTCACGAGAAATTAAAGGTAGTGGAATTTCGTTTCACAAGTTTCCAGTGAATGTTCAATGTTCGAAACATTATACAGAGGAAGTATTACGCATGAGATACGACTTCAAGCTGATCGAAGTAGGCCTCTGTTCCTAAGTTTTGATCCGAGTTACGTCATAAGAATCGGGCGATCCCAAAATTTGTCACTGGACTTTTTTTAAACTATACTACCGTGACCGGCAATCATTTGAGAGGCATCTTCAAACTCAGAAACCTTAAATTAGGAAACCAACGAGGAAAATAATTTGCCCAACAAATTTCACGAAAATGAATGTAGCAAGAGCTAAAAATATTGTATTTTACCCTGAAACAATCTCTGGTTTGTAAAGTATGGAGGTGGTTTTGTCCCGAGAGCATAAAATACAGTTTAAAATAAGCCATTAGTTTTATGGAGCATTTTATTAAATTGTTCAATGCGCATAACGTCTGCAACACCTCACATGGGACATATTCAGGAACGAGAACAAACGAGCATCTTTTAACCGGGCGAGTTGGTCGTACGGTTAGGGGCGCACGGCTGTGAGCTTGCATCCGGGAGATAGTGGATTCGAATCCCACTGTCGGCAGCCCTGAATGTGGTTTTCCGTGGTTTCCTATTTTGACACCAGGCAAATGCTGGGGCTGTACCTTAATTAAGGCCACGGCCGCTTCCTTCCAAATCCTAGGCCTTTCCTATCCCATCGTCGCAATAATACCTATCTGTGTTGGTGCGATATAAAGTCACTAGCAAAAAGAAAGCATCTTTTAGTACTGAAGATGAACTCCTCAGTTGGTTAATTAATGATTTCCTGTCATATATTAAGAAACTTAAAATGCATTCAAAGTAAAAAAGAATCGTGAGAGAAATGTATCAGGCATAGATCTTGACTACCCAGTCCACTGTGGACTGCGTAAAATACCTCATAAGTATACTTTGCATTATGCATTGATGAGGAACCTAACGAAATATGACATCGAGCTCTTCTTCAGCCACCTAAGACGCCAAGCGGAATACAATGACATTATGGTTCGTGTGGCAAAAGAAAAAACAGACTGTAAAGGCTGTTTAGAACATATCTGTTCTCCGGCTACTCTAAGTTCAACATTGTGTCTTATTCGTTTTCAAGATCGAGGAACCCTCAGATACAGAAAATCGTCTGTGGCACTTCTGCAGTGGACGACGGAATGTGTCACTTCCGCTACGCAGTACTTGTCCCGAAGAGAGTTACTAAAAGGTGTACGTTTATTTTTTCGAAAGACATGTTCAACAGTGAAATTAATTGTGGAAAGTGTAAAGGCGACAAACCACCTCTTTTTCTACTATGAACATTTCTAAAGACCTCTGTTAGACAACATTGCTTTGAGCCACTCAAGTAGAAGAGAGAACGTTTTGAAACTTGATAAGAAGCCCCTCAGAAGGAAAGTTTTGAAACTTCAATGACATATCCAAACCAATGCAGCACCGCTCAATAAATAAAGTGCTGTCAATACTCGCAAAAACATTCAGTTCCTTTTATTCAGGATATACTTTACTTATTGACATATACGGCCATGCGAATAAAAGGGGGCAAAACCGCGAACCTAGCGGCTGAGTGGTGAACTAGAAAGCAACCCGTTTCCACGAGTGCATTTCAAGGCCTTGTACAAGACCGACTACAATATATCAGACCTTAATGTTACTATTGATTGGGAGGAAAATGGCGACTTCGTGGGCGAGCTTTTGATATATGTGGTTGGTTCATATCTGTGTTTACATTCTGTTAAAGAGTGTTATTTTGATCGAGTTATTGAAGTATAAAGTATTTGTTTGGTAAAATAGTAATCTATAACGGTTTATCAGTATGGTGTTTTGTTAGAAGTTTATTTGATGGTATTTTAAATGTATAATAGTGTTCATATTGCCGTGCTGTAACATAGCACAAAATGGGTCGTTCCTGCTGCGTTCGTGGTTGTAGATCTAATTATACCGTTGCTGACGCTTTTAAATTCCCTGAAAATAGATCTCTACAGTAGAAATGGATAAGGAATATTCACCGGGAAAATTTGGAAGTCAAAGACCAAACTATCGTAGGCTATGTGTGTAACCAAAATTTGTGGTTAGGGAAGATCTCTTTCCAGCCTATAATGGTGAGCCTATTCGTTTTTGTTTTCTTATTCAGTCGGAGTAATTTCATGTAAGTTGACGATAAGTATTAGTTTCTATGTAGAATATAAGTGTGTGAGTGTATTTATATGGGTCAGTGGTCACTAAGGTCTGTAATTATACATAGTCATGTGAGAATATGTTTGTTTTGATCGTGCTGTGAACCGGATTTAAATCGAACTATGGCAATGCCTCTCATACATCTATTCTTAAGTTCTCTAAGGAATGAAACATTAAGAGAGAAGTGGATCAGGAACATACATCGTGAATATTTCTACAAAACAGTAGTGTGCATACGTCATCTGACAGTAAGTCTGAGATTAGGGAAAACTATTTTTCTATTTCTAAATGGTGGACCTATTCGTATTCCTCCACAAAAAAAATCATTTAGATAGTGATAATTGATATGGTGTCTATGTGCTTCAAAGTGTCGTGTGATTTAGATGCAATTGTATTTTGAAAGAATCTGTGCTTGCCTGCGGGAACATTTGGCTAGATCTTGGTGTATAACAAAACTTATAGTGTGACAGATGGAGCAATCTGTACACTGTTACACAGAAGAAATAGTGACTTGCAGGGATGGTGGTGGTGGTGATTATTGTTTTAAGAGGAAGTACAACTAGGCAACCATCGTCTATACAACACTAATCACAGAGAAAGAATGGAAGGGGTCCGACACTTCGAAAAATGAAGGTATCGCCCGAAGGAAGACAAGGGGCACGAAGGGCATGAAAATGAAAGACACCCTAGGAATCCATACATAATACCGTTGGAGTCTGAAAAGAACAAGTGTTGACCAAGGGAGGTCGGATAGGATAGATGAAAGTGAGAAGCCTGCCATAAGTAAGTGGAAGCAATGCCAGGACTCAGGTGAGGGCCCCGTGGTCGCCAACCCACGCTCCAAAGTTCAGAGCCCCTGGGATACAGGGAGGGGATACCGTGGGTATTATTCTACCACCCTCACCCACAGGGGAGGATTTGCAGGGATTAGCTTTGTTTGTAACTCAGGGGTTTTATTGTACCAATACCTTCCGATTCATGCTGTAGATATCTGCTATCAAGCAGTTTACACCAAACTGTAGCTCGTCCATGTAGGTTAAAGACATCATTGTTTAGAGTCAATAGAGTTGTTTTACTCATGTTCTTCAATGGGGAAAATCCTATTATATCTTTAGTATCTGAACGCTTCATTTCTAAGTTTACCATCATGGTTGGAAGTGCTACTATATCATATGTCATCATACGATTTAAGAGTTTCCAGTAAGGAAGGCTTAACATCACCGGGGCTGTTCATTGAGTTGGCGTAATCATTTCGGGTGTACTTCATTTTCATCGAGTGCTGAACATTAGAAATTGTCCACCACTTCGAAACTAATGCAACACGTTATGTTTCATAGTTCTTATGAGAGTGAATAAATTGAGGAATTTCGGACCTTAAATTATTTTTAAACAGTCTAAATGATGTTATAAATATCATTTTGACAGTTTTATAATGTATTTCCATCTATCAAGCAAAGTGTAATCTATGAGACAACGTTGACTAAGTGAAAATTCGAAATAATCAGCTTGTTGTTCTCTTTTGCTGTGGGGTTGTCCATTTATTCTAGCACAATATGTGTGATTCTAATTGTTTATATGTGATGAGTACTTGTTCGCGAAGCGTTTTCATCGGTGCAACAGTGATTTTCCCTATGATGTTACATTTACCATGTTAAATTACCTACCACCGTTTGCAAAATATGTACGTGATCTTTTCGTAATTTCTGGCTGATTGAACCAGATATTGTGTAGCTCTCTTAGTGTCATCAACACAATAATTTAATGTGACGCCGGGCTGAGTGGCTCAGACGGTTGAAGCTCTGGCCTTCTGACGCCAACTTGGGGGGTTTGATTCCGGCTCAGTCCGGTAGTATTTGAAGGTGCTCAAATACGTCAGCCTCGTGTCGGTAAATTTACTGGCAGGTAAAACAACTCCTGCGGCACTAAATTCCGACATCTCCGAAAATCGTGAGTTAGTTTATCGTCGAAATGAAGTTATTGTGTGCCACCCTAACCTTCATCAGCCGACAGCTACTGCGCCCACGACGTCCACCATCTTGGTTTTGATATTACGGTCTGATATATTGTAGTCGGTCTTGCCTTGTATTATAGCGTAGGTAACGGATATATTGTAGTTGGTCTTGTCTGAGCATTAAGGCCTGATCAACGACATTAAAGATATATAGACTGCCAAACATACTCGTTTCAGCGCCCCTGGTTGAAGCACGGCGAACTAACTTTTGCCTGCAACTGTCATGGCGGCTGCCACTTCTTGGTCTTGACAGTTAGCCCTTATCAGTTCAATGAATTGATGAGATTATTCGTTATTGCAAATTAAGGATATATTTAAGAATAAACACGACATTTCCAAACATGCTTATTGTTGCATTGATGTTATAATGAAATAAGCTCAGTGAATATGGTGAGCATTTGCTTGGTTAAAACGAGAATTACGTATGTAGAAGAATGGATAATTCGGCGTCATGCACTAATAATAAAGTTATACACTACAGAAAGACATGTTATACGTACAGCAGTTCATTGAGGAATTCACACGCGTAGAGAAAGATACACTGCCTTTTCATGACATACCTTCAGTGTCATTCTGGTATAATGTTTGAATTTTGCTTCTTTGTCTGGTTTGTTACGTTTTATGCTTTTTGCTACTTATGGCTACTTTCTAAGAACTGCTGTGCGACATGTAGCACAGACGTCCGTTGGTTGCGGTGTACAATATCTCTACGGCATCCTCTGCCTGTCGTAAGGGGCCACTAAATGGGGTTACCCCAGATTCTAAAGTTGAGCATTCCTTCCACATAGGGTATCATACCAGCTTTACCGCTTTAATATTTCTACCGGACCTCTCTTGGTCAAACCTCGCCTGACTTCATTTGACTGAATTCATAGCATACATACATACATACATACATACATACATACATACATACATACATACATACATACATACATGCATACATACATACATACATACATACATACATACATACATACATACATACATACATACATACATACATACATACATACATACATGCATGCATGCATACATACATACATACATACATACATACATACATACATACATACATGCATACATACATACATACATACATACATACATACATACATACATACATACATACATACATACATACATACATACTGTCCCCGTTAAAATTGGCGATATTACGAGTATTTTAACAAGTGGAAAGCAAAAATTTTATTGTCTGCTTAAAACCGCAGCATGTCATCTGGGAAGTTGTGGCGAGCCGAGAACGAGTTTTTTTTTGGTCGTTCAGAGGGGTGTTATACCAGCGAGACTGTGCCAAGGCCAGATCAAACCACGTGACTGCCTTCGCACGCGCACAACCCAGCTTGTTTCTGGAATAGTCTGCGCAAATTAAAGGAGACCATCAGCCAATTACCGTTCTCGTTGAAGAACACGCCTCCCTGGCTAATTAGATAAAAGGCCTTGCTTCGTGTGAATCGTTCTCTTAATGCTTGTTCTCTTAATGATTAATGCTCTTCGCTGTGTGAGACATCACATTACCGGACCACGTGGAAAGAAAATTTTCAAGTCAAGTCGACGCCCGTTCTACCAGAATTTAGCCTGATAATTAGTGAATTCTGTGGAATGAAAACGCCTAGGAGCCAAGTTAAGTGTGACAGTGTAGACGAGCTAGTTATATTCTGCGTGTGCTTGTGCAAAATACTTAATTTTGTCATCTCAGTTACAGCTTGTGACCAGCAATCTACGGAAGACGTCTTAGAATGGAACACTTCAAGATGAAGAATTCCGCAATCACCGGCAACACAATTTCATCGAGGAACACCTGTTGCAGAGCCTCCATGGAGCTGTAAAAATGTAAGGCGTCTCTGGTAATTGGAAGGAGACTGGCCGGAGTATGCTGAAATAATTGACTGTCGACGGGAATCGAACTTCACAAAAACTTGAGTACCTCTTTAATTTAATTTATCTGTCTTACCTTTTGTACAACTAGAGGTCTTTCTTCTTAAGTCGTAGATCTATTAGGTTGCTGTAGTTAGAAATATTTCATTTTTCCTACTTCTTAAGGTGTCGTGGTAGACTAGGTACGTGTGAATGAAATTTTGGATCTATTAGAGTAGACATGTAGGTTGTCTTTGAATGATTTCCCATGCTTAAGGAGCTTTATATTTAATAATCACTGACCACACGATAAATCTACTTTCCTTGTAATATTGAAAGCTACCGGACGGAAAATTTGCGTGTACATTTTGAGTGAATAGGGTCGAACCTAGTGTCTTTTAAGATCACTTGTTGTTTTTATTATGAAGTCATCTAATTTTACGATATTCCATGAGGATCAGTAGATGTAATAATCACTTTAATAATAATAATATTGACTAAAGATCGGGTAAAACAGAAGTAAACGTTCGTGAGCCATAAAACTACTGTAGAGTTCCTAAATGTGAGATGGAATGTGCTCTGTTCATGAAGGGTCTGGAATATGACCTATCCTGAGGGATATTTGTTGTATAATTGAGCAATTGATGAATTAGTGGAGATATTGATTTATTCTTGTGTATTTGGAGCGCAAGATGGATTATAATTATTGGAGCACGTGTTGCGAGTGTATTTCACAGGTAGGAAGTAAAAATAACACGAGTAAGGCTCACGCCCGCGGTAAATTCAACCTGTAGCCCACATGATGGTAGTGCTTATGGATTTTACTAGAATCTTCCATTATAATTTCATGAATTAGATGAACTTGCGTTGATATGTGAAATGTGTTTCTACCAAGTGATACCCATGACTTCGATCACTAGCCACCAGTAATGAAGGAGAATTTCAGTGCACGGATTATTTCTGTTAGACATTACGCGTCCCGACCACCAATAACAATCATAAATAAATTTGCCAAATCAGGATTCGATGTAAATAGTGTACATAAAAAAAACGTGTTTCCCTAGTGTGAATGTGTGTGTGTGTAAATGTGTATATTTCTCTTGTGTCATGTTGATTTCATTTAATTTTGATCTGGTCACGCACTCGCTGTGACGCAGATCACACTCATCGTTGTGTGTCGCCTTAAGAAATAATTTCATGCCCTTAAGGGAAAGTTTAATTAAGTTAAGTCAAGGAAGACTAGGAAGGAATTTATTTTCTTAATTAGCGAGATTTAAAAGGAAAGATCATCTCGTTACTTTATGAAGGCACTCGATTTGTAAATAAAATTTATTTAACTAGCTCACACGTTGGTAATGTAAATTTCTAAAAATCTGAAATACTTTAAGGTTAATTTGAATAGAAATGAAATGCAAAGATCAAAGGTAGAAATTTGTTAGCCGCATGATTGCTTTGGAACATTGTGAAAATAAGTCATTAATAATTAATTAAAAATAATTACTCTGAAATGCTAATGATGATCATTAGGTAAATGATGCAGTGGAAAATTAATAGGAACACGATCGTGTGACAATGAAACAGGTTAATTGAATGATAAGAAAATAATAATAATAATAATCAGAATAATAATTAATTAATTTTGAGAATTTTGGAAACAATTTTCATTTTCTACTGAAGTTCATGTTGGTGTCATTGACCAATATTAAATACTGTAAATGACAAATTCAGTTGTGTACATCTTAAAACCACGTGTTGAGACTACTTTAAATTGGTAAAGCTTTGAACACATGTTAATTCATTTAATTCTTTCAGTCAAATGTTTGGTTTGGAAAGGCAAGTGGCCTAATTACTTCTTTGGTTTCATTACAGCACAGTAAGGCTGGAGATATGAACACGTGTCACTCTAAATCGAGGAAGAAATCCAATATTATGAAAGTTTTCTGTTATGTTAAAAGAAAAATATCAGCAAGAATATTTTATTTGTTTGTCTGCTTATGTGAATAAATGTCAGAGTGTTGTTTTAATATTTCTTTTTATCCTGCTTGGTCATCAATCCTTAACAACCCTTAAATGCCTCTAGAAAGTGATAGCCAACGATCGAACGGTCCACCTTGGGATTCCTCGCTCGATGGCTGGGCTTAGCTCGGGAAAAATGGGGGCAATACATACATACATACATACATACATACATACATACATACATACATACATACATACATACATACATACATACATACATACATACATACATACATACATACATACATACATACATACATACATACATACATACATACATACATTCATACATACATACATACATACATACATACATACATACATACATACATACATACATGCATGCATGCATACATACATACATACATACATACATACATACATACATACATTTATTTATTTATTTATTTATTTATTTATTTATTTATTTATTTATTTATTTATTTATTTATTTATTTATTTATTTATTTATTTATTTATTTATTTATTTATTTATTTATTTATTTATTTATTTATTTATTTATTTTAACCTACAAGTGTCATGGCTGCGAGTGGTTCAAGTAGATTCAAAGATGGATATCAGATTAGCAGTCTATATTTTTAATGTCGTTGGGTCTGATATATTGTAGTTGGTCTTGTCTGTACTGTGACTGGGTAAAAATAAAGCGCCCATTAGGCTGATGACACACTGAGCAGTTTTTGCCGAGTCGGCGCATGTTTCTATTGTATCAGATGGGATGAAACAAGACCGACTACAATATATCAGACCTTAATGTTACTATCGATTGAGAGGAAAATGGCGACTTCGTGGGCGAACTTTTGAGACATGTGGTTGGTTCATATCTGTGTTTACATTCTGTTAAAGAGTGTTATTTTGATCGAGTTATTGAAGTATGAAGTATATGTTTGGTAAAATAGTAATCTGTAACGGTTTATCAGTATGGTGTTTTGTTAGAAGTTTATTTTATGGTATTTTTAATGTATAATAGTGTTTATATTGCCGTGCTGTAACATAGCACAACATGGGTCGTTCCTGCTGCGTTCGTGGTTGTAGATCTAATTATACCGTTGCTGAAGCTTTTAAATTCCCTGAAGATAGATCTCTACAGGAGAAATGGATAAGGAATATTCACCGAGAAAATTTGGAAGTCAAAGACCAAACTATCGTAGGCTATGTGTGTAACCAAAATTTGTGGTTAGGGAAGATCTCTTTCCATCCGATAATGATGAGCCTATTCGTTTTTGTTTTCTTATTCAGTCGGAGTAATTTCATGTAAGTTGACGATAAGTATTAGTTTCTATGTAGAATATAAGTGTGTGACTGTATTTATATGGGTCAGTGGTCACTAAGGTCTGTAATTATACGCAGTCATGTAAGAATATGTTTGTTTTGATCGTGTTGTGAACCGGATTTAAATCGAACTATGGCAATGCCTCTCATACATCTATTCTCAAGTTCGCTAAGGAATGAAACATTAAGAGGGAAGTGGATCGGGAACATACATCGTGAATATTTCTACAAAACAGTAGTGTTCATATGTCATCTGACATTAAGTCTGAGATTAGGGAAAACTATTTTTCTATTTCTAAATGGTGGACCTATTCGTATTCCTCCACAAAAAAAAATCATTTAGATAGTGATAATTGATATGGTGTCTATGTGCTTCAAAGTGTCGTGTGATTTAGATGCAATTGTATTTTGAAAGAATCTGTGCTTACCTGCGGGAACATTTGGCTAGATCTTGGTGTATAACAAAACGTATAGTGTGACAGATGGAGCAATCTGTACACTGTTACACAGAAGAAATAGTGACTTGCAGGGATGGTGGTGGTGATTATTGTTTTAAGAGGAAGTACAACTAGGCAACCATCCCCTATGTAACACTAATCACAGGGAAAGAATGGAAGGGGTCTGACACTTCGAAAAATGAAGGTATCGGCCGAAGGAAGACAAGGGGCACGAAGTGCATGAAAATGAAAGACTCCCTAGGAATCCATACGCAATACCGCTCGGGTCTGAAAAGAACAAGTGTTGACCGAGGGAGGTTCGGATAGGATAGATGAAAGTGAGGAGCATGGCACAAGTAAGTGGAAGCAATGCCAGGACTCAGGTGAAGGCCCCGTGGTCGCAACCCACGCTCCAAAGTTCAGAGCCCGTGGGGCCCATTTTAGTCGCCCCTTACAACAGACAGGGGATACCGTAGGTGTTATTCTACCGCCCCCACCCACAGGGGGGACTTGCAGGGATTAGCTTTGTTTGTAACTCAGGGGTTTTATTGTACCAATACCTTCCGATTCTTGCTGTGGATATCTGCTATCAAGCAGTCTACACCAAATTGTAGCTCGTCCATGTAGGTTAAAGACATCATTGTTTAGAGTCAATAGAGTTGTTTTACTCATGTTCTTCAATGGGGAAAATCCTACTATATCGTTAGTGTTTGAACGCTTCATTTCTAATTTTACCATCGTGGTTGGAAGTGCTACTATATCATATGTCAACATACGATTTAAGAGTTTCAGGTAAGGAAGACTTAACGTCATCGGGGCTGTTCATAATCATTTCGGGTGTACTTCATTTTCATCGAGTGCTGAACATTAGAAATTGTCCACCACTTCGCAACTAAGGCAACACGTTATGTTTCATAGTTCTTATGAGAGTGAATAAATTGAGGAATTTCGAACCTTAAATTATTTTTAAACATTCCAAATGATGTTATAAATATCATTTTAACAGTTTTATAGTGTATTTCCATCTATCCAGCGAAGTGTAATCTAAGAGAAA
This sequence comes from Anabrus simplex, assembly GCF_040414725.1. Taxonomy (NCBI): domain Eukaryota; kingdom Metazoa; phylum Arthropoda; class Insecta; order Orthoptera; family Tettigoniidae; genus Anabrus; species Anabrus simplex. The sequence goes on from NC_090265.1 coordinate 730,711,536, forward strand.
ACATTATTTGACTAAGTGAAATTTCGAAATAATCAGCTTGTTGTTCTCTTTTGCTGTGGGGTTGTCCATCTATTCTAGCACAATATGTGTGATTCTAATTGTTTATATGTGATGAGTACTTGTTCGCGAAGCGTTTTCATCGGTGCAACAGTGATTTTCCCAATGATGTTACATTTATCATGTTAAAGTACCTACCACCGTTTGCAAAATATGTACATGATCTTTTCGTAATTTCTGGCTGATTGAACCAGATACTGTGTAGCTCTTTCAGTGGTATCAACACAATAATTTAATGTGACGCCGGGCTGAGTGGCTCAGACGGTTGAAGCTCTGGCCTTCTGACCTCAACTTGGCGGGTTTGATTCCGGCTCAGTCCGGTAGTATTTGAAGGTGCTCAAATACGTCAGCCTCGTGTCGGTAAATTTACTGGCAGGTAAAACAACTCCTGCGGCACTAAATTCCGACATCTCCGAAAATCGTGAGTTGGTTTATCGTCGAAATGAAGTTATTGCGTGCTACCCTAACCTTCATCAGTCGGCAGCTACTGCGCCCACGACGTCCACCATCTTGGTTTTGATATTACGGTCTGATATATTGTAGTCGGTCTTGGATGAAACCAACGAGCTAGAAAGAGGACTATAGAGTGGCTATTGGACCACCATATTTGAATCTACTTGAAAGCCACGTCCGCCATATTGTAAGCGATCAAATCGAGTGGGCTTGTGATGAAGCAAGTACCGAGGCTGCGAGAATAAATACCGTTTCACAGTTTTTTTTTATTAGGGAAGCACTCAAAGATGTGCAATGTCTGTTTAAAAGGACATTAAAAATACAAGATACAGGCTACGTACTTACATATTGTATAAAGAAAGAAAATTAGCGCATTTCCAGTTGTCCGAATTACAAAACAAATCACAAGACATTGCCAAAAATTTAGACCCGCTTACAGGGAATGAAAATATAGAACAGAAAACCTTGAGCAAAGTAATATAACATCGAGAAATAATTCATATAACTTTAATAATAATAGTAATAATAATAATAATAATAATAATAATAATAATAATAATAATAATAATAATAATAATAATAATAATAATAATAAATCCTAGTATCTTTCCATTTACCTGGAATTGGAATTTTGTATGGATTTAGCCTAATTTTACGACCGGATGCCCTTCCTGACGACGCCAACCCTAGGTGGAGTGATGTATTTACTATTGCATGTTTTTGTAGTGGTTTGTAGTATGTTCTGTTGTGTGTAGATGAAGAAGGTTATCCAGTCCGGATCCAAAGTAATTAACTGTCGACTACTCGGTTAAAATCCTCAACCCGGTCGAATCCGGTGCCCTCTGAACCAAAGGCCAGCACGCTGATCAATCAGCCAAGGAGCCGACACTAAACAACTTGGCAGGTTCGATCCTGGCTCAGTACGATGGTATATGAAGGTGCTCATATCCCTCAGAACTCCTGCGGGGCAACATTCCGGCACCTCGGCTTATCCGATAAAGTAGTTAATAGGACGTAAAACTAATAATAATTTACGAAAAATAAGTATTCTAGAGCCGTGGTTTACAAGGTTTGAAGTGAACAATGGTGTAATAAAGTATCCCTTAATAATAATAATAATAATAATAATAATAATAATAATAATAATAATAATAATAATAATAATAATAATAATAATAATAATAATAATAATAATAATAATAATAATAATAAAATAACAAGAATTTGTAGGATAAACAATTTGAAATAATTGATGAAAAAGAGAACAGTTCTTCTTGTGATAATGATCTTAAATCACATAAGTTAACTTTCCTGAATAATTCACTTCGGTTATCTTTGGAAGAAGATTATGGTAACACCGATTTTTATTTGCCTTATGTAGCACCCACTCAGACACGCCGTATAGCTACGATGGGATAGGGAAATGCTAGGACTGCGAAGGAAGTGTCAGTGGCATTAAGGCACAGCAGCCCCCGCATTTACCTGATGTGAAAATGGGAACCACGGGAAACCAGCTATCAGTGCTGTCGGCAGTGGAATTAGAACTCACTATATCCCGAATGCAAGCTAAGAGCTATATACCGCGAAGCACGTAGCCAACTCGCTCAGTAGTAGTGGTGATGTAGGACTGAATGTCCTTGTATTACTCCGTATCGTTGGCAGAGGGGATGGGGTGACTAGGAAATTCTAAATATTGTAGGTGTGGCGTTGGACAGCTGGCGTCTTGTAACACCGTTGTTCACTTTATATTTATTTTCAAAATGCTGGAGAAATGTGCTCTGTAGGATACAATGTAATAATAAATAGTGGTCTTGGTTTTTCTTCCTACCTACTACTTAGTACGGTTTTCGGAGAAGCTGAAGTGCCGGAGTTTTGCCCCGGCGGAGTTCCCTTACGGGCCGGAAAATCTACTGACACAAAGGTGACCTATCTGAGCATCTTCAGAATACCAAATATGGCAACTTGGGCTCAGAAAGCTAGCGCTCTACGGTCTGAGCCACTTAGTCAGGCAGGATACATTTTTATCGTGTTTGGCTGCCAGTTCCTACAAGAAAATAAAAGTAGGCCTAATGTACACGTGCTGGATTGTGCTACATAGGCAACGTAATTCTGCTAATCGCCCAAAACTGTGTACTTCAGTAAAAAAAATCTTATCTGAAATATGATATTTATTCTTCGTGTTTTCTCTACAATTTATGCAATTGCATGCCACACACGTAGAGAGCATAATTTCTTCGATCTAATATGTTAAAAGTATCGCACCATATGCGGAAGAAATTATATGAATGGCGCTTAAACTATGGAGTCGCTATTTCGTCTTGGCACCACCCAGAGCGCTGTAGCAGCCATGTTAGCCACTCTATAGTCCTCTTTCTAGCTCGTTGGATGAAACAGGCACAGCGGTGCTCGCCGACAGGCGGCAGATTTGCCGACTCGGCCTGTGATTTAGCTGGCGGTGCAGCGAGCGTTTTGAAGACTTAGTGCGCGCTTTAGCGCCATTGATTTAATACATTCAGCTGAATTACGGCCGACTTAATGCGTCGCTCTAGCGAGGGATCCAGTCGGCCGTGGCTGAATTTACGCGGCGGTTGCATCATTGGTAGGTATTCCTGTATTAGATAACATGAAGTATCTTTGAAATACAATAATATACACGTAAAAGGACATATAGAGTAAGTAGACTTTTGGAATAAGGATAAGAACAATAAGAATAATTTATTTTTATATAATAATAGCTGGCTTCCTCACCTAACGTCGCGCTCGCTAATGTGTTTTGTCCACTGCCTGCTCGATGCGCACCTGATGACTGCAAATAAGCAGTCATTTTAGATGCAGATCGAGCAGGCAATGGTTTCGTCACAGTCGGCAAAAACCGCTCTGTGTATCATCACAGTCGGCGGCCGACGCGTCTGCCGACTCGGCAAAAACCGCTCCATGTGTCATCAGCCTTAATCTTTAAGATAGAGGTGTGACGGTCCAGATATTATGTGTCACTGCTCCAACTGCTCCAGTGACACGACTGGAGCAGTGACACGTTGCCGGTACAGTGACAAACCGGTCCAACAACAGATGGAGCTGAGAAGCAAGGCATAGCCAAGCTGTCTAGGGAGGTCAAGTCACGAATGCTTCTTATGGAGGCGCCATATTGGGTCTTTAAGCGAGCGTAACCAAAGGCAAGTGTATTCGAATTTAGACGATTTCGGTACAGTACAGTGAAATAAAAACAAAATACCAACTATTTTTCATAAAGAATGTAATTGGGCATCTTCTGTTCCTGTATATATAACATTTTAAAACTTAAATGATATGAATACATTCACAGCCATTTGAATTGGATGATAATTAACAGAGTCTGAATTGTTTTTTTATAAACAAGAATCAACAGAAAAGCTCATGTCCTACTCTTTTACTTCATTACAACTTGGTCTTACAGTGTTTCCTATTAATATAATCTGTCAAATACGTAATCTTATTGACAGAAACATAGAAATCTGTATAGTACCTGTGTCATATTATGATTACCGGTGCTGTACATGAAATCAATCAATCAATCAATCAATCAATCAATCAATCTATCTATCTATCTATCTATCTATCTATCTATCTATCTATCTATCTATCTATCTATCTATCTATCTATCTATCTATCCTGATCTGCATTTAGGGCAGTCGCCCAGGTGGCAGATTCCCTATCTGTTGTTTTCCTAGCCTTTTCTTACATGATTTCAAGGAAATTGGAAATTTATTGAACATTTCACTTGGTAAGTTATTCCAGTCCTTAACTCCCCTTCCTATAAATGAATATTTGTCCTCTTGAATTCCAACTTTATCTTCATATTGTGATCTTTCCTACTTTTAAACATGCCACTCAAACTTATTCGTCTACTAATGTCATTCCATGCCATTTCTCCGCTGACAGCTCGGAACATACCACTTAGTCGAGCAGCTCGTCTCCTGTCTCCCAAGTCTTCCCAGCCCAAACTTTGCAATATTTTTGTAACGCTACTCTTTTGTCGGAAATCACCCAGAACAAATCAAGCTGATTTTCTATGGATTTTTTCCAGTTCTTGAATCAAGTTATCCTGGTGAGAGTCCCATACACTGGAACCATACTCTAGTTGGGGTCTTACCAGAGACTTATATGCCATCTCCTTTACATCCTTACTACAACTACTGAACACCCTCATAACCATGTGCAGAAATCTGTACTCTTTAATTACAATCCCATTTATGTGATTAACCCAGTGAAGATCTTTCCTTATATTAACACCTAGATACTTACGATGATCCCCAAAATGAGCTTTCACCCCATCAACGCAGTAATTAAAACTTCAGTGGAATAATCTTTCCTAAAACCGAACTGCCTTTTATAGAACCAGTTATTAATTTCGCAAACATGTCTAATATATTCAGGAAGAATGCCTTCCCAAAGCTTACATGCAACACATGACAAACTTACTGGCCTGTAATTTTCAGCTTTATGTCTATCACCCTTTCCTTTATACACAGGAGCTACTATAGCAACTCTCCATTCATTTGGTGTAGCTCCTTCAACCAAACAGTACTGAGATACTGGACTTGAAGTACTGTACTTTAAGTACTAAAAGACAGTTGTAATAAATTACCTTCAGCGTTTTCTTTAATAAAAAGGTAATTACCGATACTGCATTTATAAAAGATTACCCCAGTATGTTGACAAACACTGAATGCCTCTTGAGTTGAATGCATTAAATTATGTATGGTAACTGTTGTTATCCATTCATGTGGTTATTTCTTTGGGTTCTAAGGCAAAAATACTCTGCACATGTACAAAACCTCATTTGCAAATAAAGAGATTTTGATTTTGAACAAGAGTGATGTTCTTAGCTACTCTAAACTAGTTTATTAATATCCCATGCAGCTATATAGTACAAAGTGGTGGTGGTGATTATTATTTTAAGAGGAAGTACAACTGGGCCACCATCCTTTATAAACACTAATCAGAAGAAGGGTTCCAACACTTCGAAAAACGAAGGTATCGGAAAAAGAAAGATGAAGGCCACAAAGTGCGTGGAAATGAAAAACTTCCTAGGCCTCGAATGCGCTGATGCCGTCGTGGTCGGAAAAGGGCAAGTGTTGACCAGGGGAGGTCAGATGGCTAGAATAGGTGAGAGACTGACACAAGTAAGTGAAAGCAATGTAAAGACTCAGCTAAGGGCCTCGTAGTCACAACCCAAATTGTTTCCCCCCCTGCAGGTGGGGCAAGAGAATAATACCCACGGTATCCTCTGTCATAAGAGGCGACTGAAAGGGGTGTCAGGAGTTCCTAACTAGGGAGCGTGGGTTGGCGACCACGGGGCTCTTATCTGAGTCCTAACATTCATGCGAATAATAATAATAATAATAATAATAATAATAATAATAATAATAATAATAATAATAATAATAATAATAATAATAATAATAATAATAATAATAATAATAGTTAAGAAAATCAAAGCCATTGGTAGACACGATTCCATAAAAAATAGATATTCAGTCACTATTAAGTTGAGTTAACCTAGGTTAGGCTATTTTAGGGATTACGTGAGGATGTTATCTTAGGCTGCGGTACGTTAAATTACAGTACTTGGTTAGTGCGAGTGAAGCGAGTGTTGTGATCTTTAAGTATTTGTCCAGCCATATAATTTACTCTAGAGAGCATTTAAGATTAATAAAATATAGCTGTAAATAATAACTACAGTACCGAATAAGACTGCTATTAAAATATGTCGTTGTAATGATGGCAAGCTGGACACAAATCGTTGAAGTGATAGGCCAGCGAAATTAACAATTACGGTTAAAATTCCTGACCTTTACGGGAATCGAGCCCAGAACCCCTGTGACCAAAGATCAGCACGCTAACCATTTAGTCATGGAGCCGGACACATGAAAAGGAAATTTTCATAAACATCAATACTACTATTACACATTTTCTGTTACTTTTCTCGCTTGTTTTGAAAGATAATACTTTTTTTTGGGAGGTTTCCTATCATACAAGTATGTCAAAGACTTCGGTGGATTAGGGACGTTGAAAATTGTTGGGATGGAATTCCACTTGAGCAGTTTCCGTCCATGTGCCCACTTTAGTTCAAATTCCGATTCTTCAAAACGATGCCAGAAGAAAATGCATAATAAGACCTATAAATATAAAACATCGTTCATATAAACATATTATGACTCAGGATTAATACGAATGTATAACTTCACTAACCGCGCACAAGACGGAATTATCTGTAGAATGCCATTTGTCACGCCTACAGTTTTGTACCCACTGAGCTCTCCTTTGCTTATCTCTCGGGAAGCGAAACATTCTAATTACGTCAGCTGTCTTATTTTGACAATTTGGTGTGACACAGTATCCCATTTTCCTTCAAAATACAAGTAATAACTCACATCAATACATCGGGCACGCCCACATAAAAAAGATATTTAAGACCCAATATGGTCGCCACCGCAAAGGATTGTGGTAGCGTGACCAGACCTCCCTAGACAGACCTTGGCATAGCATGAAGAGCCGCAGAGCGCGGTGACACGGTGCCGGCACCGCCGTCTCGATCCTCCTGTTCTGCCTGCTCTATGCGAGGTTTTTTCGACTAGGCTCGACAATATTTCTCCACTAGATGGCAGGCATAGACGCACAATGTTCCAAACTTCTTCTAATGACGACAGCCTACAAAACACTATTCAGTATGGTCATATGTTCACTGAAGCTCGTAAAATTACATCAGTAATATTAAATATCGACAATATTACCTGTATGAAATCACAGTTGGCTTTTTCATGCACAATTTAAATATTTTCCTGGATGAAGGCTTGGAGTGGTGCCGTACAATTTGTGTTCTTGGCAACGCAATATCGGTTAAAAACGTGGTCTTACGAACTTGGTTAGGATAATATCACTAACAGTTTGCCGATGTTCTTTGACCTCACGCTGTAACAAAACACATTCTGAAAGGGAAGATGACGCAAGTCCTCGTATTATGCTCATACGTTTGAAGGACTTCGACAATAGGGTTCAGCAGCTTAAACGAACTTCTGCAGATACCTCACTAGAGCAACAAAACCAGGTTTTGGTTATCGAACTCCTCCCGTGTCCTGATGCATAATCAGTTCCATTTAGCGGTGTCGAAGCTCTAGGCAGTAAGATTTTGCTGACGCAAATGTCACACTCCATCGTCTCCTCAAAAACACGAACCAAGTACCGGTACCCCGAAATTAGGACTTTTTTTATTTCTAGTTTGATCGGGATATTACCGTCTGGATATTTGAGGTTGTCCAAAATGTCTAAACATGAAAACGTTTGTTTTGTGATTGTCCGTCACAATTCTTATCACAAGGAACCCACTATATCCCACGGCTTTAATCACATTCTGAAAAAATCCGCAGCCTGTTTCCAGTCATTCCACCGGGTCAGGAATGGAATGAATGAAGCCCAAATCTAGCGCCAAGGATAGGAACTGTGCCGGCTGCTGAAGCCTGTCGCGCTCCTCTGGGGCAATAACAGAATGACAAATGAAATGATATTCAAGAATGTTGCAGGAATGAAATATGACAGGGAAAACCTGAGTACCCGGACAAAAACCTGTCCCGCCTCCGCTTTGTCCAGCACAAATCTCATATGGAGTGAGCGGGGTTTGAACCACGGAACCCAGGGGTGAGAGGCCGGCGCGCTGTCGCCTGAACACGGAGGTTCCACCAGGTTCTAATGTAAGGTGTAAAGGCACAGATGCGAGAGTAATCTGAGGATATCCAATTACTTCCTTTATTAGGTCCTTGCCGACAGCCAATTTTCTATTAATGCCCTTCTAGATGGTATTTCACGGAGTCGTATCTTTTCTGGCTGCGAACCACCTTGCCGAGATTGGAAAATGGTACACAACAGATGAATATTTCGGGGAAAGAATCTGAAGTTTCAGTTCTACAAAAAATTACCTTGCACAAACGGAAAGAAACAAGTACACCTCAAATCGCTTTTGAATTATCTATAATCATAACATAATTAATTCATTTTACAGTTCTATACAAAATATTTCTTGTACGAACGGAAGTGACCAGACCCGTTTACTTATTGTACGAAAAACTCAGCTCTGTTGAGCGGAGCGGTTGTACAGAGCGTGCGGTTGTGTAATATCGGGTCGGTTCTCGATTTTCCTACTTAGTGCTTGAAGATAGGTAAAGTGCACAATATGGGACAATATGAATAGTGATAGTGGAGGAGATGAAGGACCTGAACCTTCACCTAATAAAAATGTAGATCATGAAGAAGCAGTGAAGACGGATCAAAATTCATCAAATAACTTTAAGGATAACTCTGCGGGTAATAATCCTACCCCTAATAACGCTAATACTTCACCTATTAAAACCAATAACAAAAAGTATGCCTCTTATAGTTACCAAACTAATCACCAAGGTCCATATTGCACCCGTCATGCCGGGCTCAGCTCGGCCGGTGAGCGAGAGTCTCAAAGGTAGACCGTTCGCTTACTGGCTGTGCAGAAAATTTTAAGGGCAGGGCTAGCTTAAGGACTAGCAGCAAAAGAAAGGAACGCTAAAATAGGTTTTTCACATTTATTATAACTAGCACTCTCCAAAATAACATTTAAATTACAAAATCTAGGAAATTCTGTATTATTGTCTTCTCTTCAGGCTATTACTGGTAAGAAATCTTCATCATTTTAAAGGACGGCAGATGTTCGAATCTGAATTATAACACCAATTGTTAGCCTACATTTAACTTAGTAATAAAATCAAAAATGATTTCTGAGAACACTTTGTCAAATAATAATTAAATTATTTCGAAAATTAAAATATTTCCTCTGGATCTCATGTAATATTAATGAAAAAGTGATCACTTTCTCCCTCTTATTAAAAATAAAATAACATTTTTCCTTCATGAAATTATTATCAATTTGTCTTTCTTAGACTTTAAATTTACCAATCAAATTATTTTTATAATTATTTAGTGAATCATCTTCTCATAACCAGTTTAAATCTGACGTCATGTCAATCCGCATGTTACTCATTTACGTATAATTAATGGTTATGTAATATCTATAAATTCGAGTTCGTAAATTCGATCCACTGACATGGCCTTTTTTATTCATTTTTCGTTAGTAGATAAGACCCTATTCTATCTTAAAATTCAATAAAATCTACTAAAGATTCATATCCAATCAAATTATGAGCACACGAAAATGGCATAAAATCGACCCAAATTTACGCGCACAACGGAGAATATCACCACAAATATTGACAAGAAAAATCACAGTACACAAAATATGGGTAAATTACACACAACACATTCACACCAAAGGCACACGGTAACATTATACAACTATTTACACGAATACTAACCCTTGATTATTATTTTGAGTTTAATCTAAGTCAGGGAAAATATTCTTAAGATGACAATATCATGTAAAATTCCGCGCGTCGACTTGGGATGTGATAGAGTCAAGATTATCACTTCAGTGAAGAAATTAATCATACAACGATGTCCAAGGGAATATTATAAATAGAAATCATCAGGAAATTATCGATTAAAAATGCCTATAACACAGGTCAAAAATCGAAAATACGCGCTTACGGTTCATGAGTTGCGGTATTAATTTTATTCTCCTAATACTTGTGGCTCTCAATTAATCTGTGCTCAAACTGAAGAAATTATGTTGAATAACATATTTTCTTCCCAAAATGACTCTATAATGGATGCACAAATTATTCCTCAAATTATAGTGTCCATCTTACTTACTTAATCCGGTCCTCTTGTACCATGAGGTGTCGAGGATACGAGAGATCTCCATCTACTCCTATCTCCGGTAATGGCAACGGCCTCTCGTACCGAGAGTCCCCTCTCCTGCAGTGCTTCTCTAATCCCCTCCTCCCATGTCTTCCGTGGTCTTCCTCGAGCCTTCCTTCCTTCCACTCTCACCTCCCTCATTAACCTCGGCAAGCGGTCTGTCGACATTCGGTGGACATGGCCAAACCATCTCAATTGATATTCTTGGATGGTTTTCTCCAGTGGCTTCATATTCAATACTTTCCGGATGGCTGTATTCCTGATCCTGTCTCTCCTGGTTTTGTCCTCTACTTTCCGGAGGTACCTCATCTCTGTCGCCTGGATTCTGCTCTTGGTTCTTTCTGTTAGCACCCAGGATTCGCAGCCATAGGTCAATGTGGGAATAAAGGTGGATTTGTAAACGGCTAATTTTGTGCCCTTTGAGATCTCCTTCTTGTTGAGGAAGTTTGTTCGGATGGCATTAAACAAGTGCCCTGCTGTTCCTATTCTTTCTGTTATTTCTTCCTCCATCTTCCCATCTGAGCTGATGATTGAGCCAAGATACTTGAACTTGGTGACTTGTTCTAATGGTTTACTATCGACCATGATACAGTGTCTCTCCTCATTCCTGCTGATAACCATAGTCTTTGTCTTGTCCACATTCACCTCCATACCTTTTTCCTTAAGCTCTTCCACCCATAAATTGATGTTGTGCTGCAGGTTTTGTTCGCTGGAGGCAACAACAATCAGGTCATCAGCAAATGCCAGGTCAGAAAATCGTACTGGTCGCATGAGATAATTTCCGACCGTCAATTTCTTGATTTTCTCATGACACAGCTTCATAATATGGTCGAGGTATACGATGAAAAGAAGAGGGCTAAGACTGCAGCCCTGCCGGACTCCTTGTCTCGTAGTGAACTCTGCTGACCTCACATTTCCTGTCCGCACGTAATTCCGACAGTTCTTATACAGACTCATGATTGAACTGCAAAGTGACTTGCTAACTCCATACTCCTTTAGGACTTTCCAGAGTTTGGACCTCGGGACTCTGTCAAATGCCTGTTTCAGGTCAATAAAGGCAGCATGAAGGGTCTTGTTCTTTTCCAGTATCTTTGCACTGGCCATCCTAACAGTAAATATGAGATCTTGCGTGCTTCTATTTGGGCGGAAGCCACACTGGGCTTCTTCAAGTTTAGCCTCTACCTCCTTTCTTAATCTAGTCTCCAGGATCTTTGAGAAGACCTTCCCAGGCACTGATAACAAGGATATGCCACGGTGATTACTGCACTCTCGATTGTCTCCTTTCTTAAAGATGGGGATGATGACTGCTACTTCCCAATCTCTAGGTACCTTTTTTGTTCTCCAGGCCTCCACCATAATCTTGAATAGAAAGTTTCCTGCTTTCTTTCCCAAGTTCTTAATCATTTCTGGGGCGATTCCATCATGTCCTTGGGCCTTCCCATTCTTGAGTTGTTTAATAGCCAACTGCATTTCATTTATCCTTAAGTCCTCTCCTTCTTCTTGTTCTCCTTCTCCCCCCATCTCTTCTCTTTCCTCACTTGACCATGAGCTGTCTTCATTCCCATTTCCATTCAGTAAATCATTAAAATATTCTTTCAATCTCTCCATTATTTCTTTCTCTTCTGTTAAGATTTTCCCTTCCTTATCTTTTATAAACTTTAGAGGGCACTGTTTCTCCTTTCTCATGTTTTTCAGTGCTCTATAGAACAGCTTCTGGTTCTCTTTATAATTTTTCTCCATTCTTTGTCCGAATTCTTCCCAAGACTGTCTTTTCGCTGTTTTCACTAGGTCTTTAACCTTTCTTCTTTGTTCCTTATACATCTCATGGCCCTCAGCATCCTTGCTTCTTAAGTATTTCTTCCACATTTCCTTTTTCTTTCTTACTTCTTCCTTGATATCATCATTCCACCAGCTTGTTTTCTTGTACTCCCCCACCTTTGTTGTTCCACATACTTTACTTGCCACTTCTAATAGTATCTTCTTGAACATGTTCCACTTTCCCTCCAGGTCCATTTCCTCGATCCTCTCCTCTATCCTCTGACACTCCTCCTCCACTTCCTGTGTGAACTGCTCTTGTACCTCCCTGTTCTCTCTTAACTTATACACCTTAATCTTTTCTTGCTTCTTGTTCTTAGGTTGTTTCCTCTGTACCTTTGCTGTTGTTTCCATTGTTGTTATCAAGGGAAAATGGTCACTTCCTATTTCATAGCCACGGTATACTCGACAGTCTGTCACCTTCTGGAGGTGATCTCTCTTCATCTACAAGTCCAAATTAATATCGTAGCACAGTAAAATATACAAATGATCCGTCAGGATACTGCCATGTTCCAGGCCTACATTTACAAAAAATAAGCACACATTAATCTCATTCAAGAATAAATAATATTATACTCATGACCTTATTCATGTTTTAGACCGTAATTAAGTTGACTTAATTTTATTATTATTATTATTATTATTATTATTATTATTATTATTATTATTATTATTATTATTATTATTATTATTATTATTATTATTATTACTTCTGACCGTGCATGATCACACTCGCAAAGGCTACTCTACGATAACATTTCAGATGACTCTAGCGCGTATATCAAATCCATTGAAACATCGTATAATCATATAATGAAATCTAACATAATGAAGGTACTGAAATACTGTCCCATCTGGTTTCAATTAAATTGTAACATAATTTTAAACTCATCCAAGATTAACGTAGAGGTCAAATTAATTTTAATTCACCTGCCACACTGAACTGATGATGATGATGATGCTTGTTGTTTTAAGGGGCCTAACATCAAAGGTCATCCGCCCCTACCACACTGAACTTGGGACAATCGAACTTCCTCTCGAAGACACTCACTCAAATGACTAGCTAATAGAGTCCAATACACATCCATTCAGTAACACAAACTACCTTTCACCAAGGAAAGAAGGAATGAAAAATGTAACTATAACAATACTAACAGAAGTTACTCTAAATGAATAAGAAAAAGCTATGTTTACACAAATTATACATAGATAGACAGAAAGAAAATTTTTTAAATGGCACTCATGTGACTGTTGACTGCTGGATTCTGCCTGATGACCTAGAGTATGATCACCTCACCCACCATCGAACCGTGTCCCGTCCATGTCTGAGGTGCCTCACATAATTAGAAGCTCACTGAGGACGTGAGGGCGTACAGGAAACAGCAGCAGAATTCAGTTTGCGGAAGGACAGGCATCTAGAAATGTACTCGAACCAGTAGTCTTCCTCTCCTGATTTACCTCGTGGAAAAGCTGAAACTGACAAACAGGTCTTAGAAAAAGTCCAGGACACACGCCCGATGCTTGTTGAGATGGGTAAAAACACTTATCTTTTGCAAATCTCAAATTATTCGTAGACAGCATTTAGGGAACGTCTGAATTGCTGTATGTTCAAATTTCAATGCCTTCTGCGAGGTAAAGTTCTCCAGCGAAGTAAAAGACGTCTAAACTCGACGGTAGTTGCAGTCAGAGTAACTATTAGACGCAGAGTTCAGAAGCAGAATCCAGAATAAAATTTTCCTTTGGAAATACCATTATTTTATCGTCTTGAGACGGAGGTGTGTCTCTTAATTAATCTTGATTGGTCGATCCAATACATTCAGGCGAAGATTGTCGTTTTATTGGCTGACACTGTCCTACGTCAATCGTCCTTGGCTTTATCGATCGACCGGCTCACGTACTATTCACCTTGTCACGTGGCACTCACAGCTGACTGAAGGACATCTAACTAACAGAATTCCCGACTCGCCCTTGCTCGCTGCTAAACCGGGAAATCCAGTCTCCAAATAACTTGTTCTCGCCCGCTCGGAAGTGTTGAAATTCCCCTTCCTGGCTGTCGAAATATTGTCCCAACTCACTGTTGTAATAAAATGTTCTCCCTTAATAAAATATTACCACTTTTGAAGGGCACAATATATTGTATTTGTGTCCGCCAAAAACACGAATAACATTGGCAACTTTCATCCAATGGCACTCAGCAGACTTTTACATGAAAGTAATTTACATGTTCACTCTATTCAACCAAAAGGGAGAAACAGGATTCAGATCACGTTTCAATATGCTCTGCATGCTAAAAAATGTTTACAGAGTAATTATCTTGCCTCACACAATTTACAGGCTTTCATACCGCATTCAAACTTATTTCGGATTGGTATAATTAGAGGGGTTGAGAAGGATCTTACAGAAGCTGACATACTAGCCCTAATTAAAAGCGATATAAAAGTACATTCTGTACAAAGGCTAAATCGTAAGACTACAGAAGAGAGGAAGGTAATATATGTGCGAAACATCTACCCAAATATGTCTCTATTTTTCAAGTTGTGTTAGAAGTTACGCCATTTATTTTTTATCCAATTGTTTGTGCGAAATGCCAAAGATATGGACACACTCTAAGAAATTGCCAACCTTCCACCTTTAGATGCCGAAATTGTGCATTAAATCACGCGACAGCAGATTGGCTATCTAATGTAATACAATGTTTGCACTAGAATAAACAACATGTATCGGGTTCGCTTGAATGTGATGTACATAAACGCCAAGTCGACATAAAATATTAATGTGCCTAGAGAATGTATCCTTTTCTGATGCTGCTTCTCTTCTACATCCATGGTCAATAGCTCCACAAGATACTCTTCAAAATTCCCCCCCCCCCCATAAATACTCATGCGGCTCCAACTGTTGTTGAAGCTCTGCGTAAGCGGAAGTTTACACAGGTTATTGATCAAGATTTGCCACCCAAACCAACTCCAGGTTATGATCGAATGGGTCATAAGCAAATTCTGCAACACTATCAACTTCCTCGGCACGTACAAATGCAGTCTCCGCAAAACTCCCCTTCACATCCTCAGCCGCTCCCATCTACCTCGAGACAACACTTATCACAACAAGCGGTAAACCCAGCTGTTTTTCCCGATCAACGTTATATGCAAAAGGACTAAGTCCTACATTGTCTACATACGCTCATGTTGCTACTACCACCCTTACTTAAGGATCAACCCAATATGTCAACCATGATTGGACAATGCTGCGACAGCCTCCAGCTCCTATTTAATCAAGATAATGAAAATAATTCAATGGAATGCTAGAAGTATGCGGAATAAATATCATGAATTGCAAATCTTGATAAAAGAAACAACACCGGCTATCGTAGTCCTACAAGAAACTTGGCTTGTGCTCGATAATATTTTTCTATTCCTTCTTTCCAAATTGAACGCAAAGACGGCCCGGGGTATGATGGAGTAACATTTCTCATACATCAATCATTCACATATCAGATATTTCATCCCCAATACCAAATACCTAATACGTATGTACTTGGTATAATATCTAACAAAATATATATATCATAAATATATATTGCCCACCTGACCAATATATATCAAATATGCAATGATACCAGCCAGCTACTTATTTTAGGGGACATGAATATTCACCATGCCCAGTGGGGTTCTCAAGTTGACACACCTAGGGGAACGAACTTCTTGAATGCACTACAGCAAAGTAACCTAGTTATACTCAATGATGGGTCACGCCTAGACTAACCCCCCTGGAGCACCTACCCAGTGCAGTGGATATTTCATTATGCAGTTACAATATAGCATCCACAACTACCTGGCGTACATTAAGTGATACCCATAGCAGTGATCACTTTCCAATATTTATCACTCATGGTTCCGGATCAATAGTGCAACCCCCACGGTCCCATAAAGTAACGAGTACAACACGCTCCTTCCATAAGTTTGATCCTGAGACGTTCAAGATATTTATACTTAAACAGATTGAGACACATACTGACGATGAGTTTAATTATAATACTCTCTATCAAATGATATATCAATATCTGGAATGTTATCAACCATGTAAACCAATATCTAACGCACTGTCCGTCAATATTGGTGGCCTCAGATGCTGGGATGATGAATGTCACCATTTAATTCTTAAACGGAAACGCCTTCTTAAAATATATCGGAAAACATTAACCTTAGCGAATTATATTCGGCTGAAACACCATACTGCTACACTACGCCGCATATTCCACCAAAAAAGACGCAAAGCTTGGCAAATATTTATCAATTCTTTCAATAAATATATATCAGTAGGAAGTTTGTGGAACGCGGTCAGAGCTCTGACGCGTGTTTCCACACAAATTACTAGACCTTTAATTCAGCCCGATATATTGAAACAATTCCTTTACTCATTAACTCCGAATACGGTGGTCCCACAGTTTATCCCTGAATGCAACGATTCTACACGATAATCTTCGGTATTGCTAAGGAACATCACCCTACGTGAACTCACAGCTACGTTACAAAAATGTACAACATCCTCAACTGGTCCGGATTACATTAATTACACGATGATAAAAGCCCTCCCCAAAGAGGCCTTACAAGAACTTGTTAATCACTTCAACCAAGTCCTACCAAACTCTACCCCTCCAGACGACTGGAATAATTTTTTCTTAATTCATATTCCCAAACCATGTCTACCGTTGAATGATCACAAAAATATTCGAGGAATAGTATTAGCATCTTGTTACGCAAAACATTTAAAAACAATACAGGGTTATTTTATGGTACTTAGGATACCATGAATTAGTTCCCAAGTACCATTATGCATATTTTAAAGGTCACAGTTCACATGATGCCATTCATATCCTACGAACTGACATATTGCTGCTAAAACACGCAAATACCACACAATTGCAATTTTTCTGGATATGCGGCGGGGGGGGGGGGAGTTGATTCCATCCCATTGCTTATGTTATGGGCCTCATTATCATGCAAAGCCATTCCTATTTCGTTCATCACACTACTACGAAACTTACTTACATATAGAACGCTCATAATAAAATACCCCGATTCTCCACTTCTTTCACGTCAGGCTACGAATGGAATTCCAAAGGGCGATATTTTTGGTGGCATATTATTTGCCTCGTATCTCTCAAACCTCGAACAACTTGTACTACAACATGCCCGTATCTTACTCTATGCGGATGATATAGTCATTTACACATCAGAGAGAGAGAGATTGATAGTGCACGTAATACTATTACTAAAGTAATGCTTGAAGTACAGGACTGGCTAAGTGCCCATGGTTTATCACTATCTCCATCTAAGTGTTCAGCACTCATTTTTACGCAGAAACGGATCTACAACACTGAACCACTAACAGTGGCTTCCTATGAGATACCGATAAATACACATCATAAATATCTAGGTATCATCCTAGATAACAAACTAAATTTTTCTAGGCATGTCAACTATCTACAGAATACGGCTGCTAATTATATAAAACTGCTCAAAGCTATAACGAGATGATCATGGGGGGCAGACCCTACAACAGCCAAGTCAGTGTACTGCACTTCAATTCGGTCAAGATTAGATTATTGCGCTCATAGCATTGATATTGCTAATCCCTCACCACTGAATAAGCTAAATACCATACAACACCAAGCATTACGTACTTGCTTTGGTGCATTACAATCTACACCGAGGAATGCTTTGCAAGTGGAAACGGGAGAACCACCACTCCACATTCGCCGACAGTACCTTGCTTCCAAGTACCTACTACGACATTTAATGACAGTTTCTAATCCTCTTGTGCCGAAACTCCAACTACTGTATGAACGATACAATTCGTATAATATAATAGATAAAAGAATCCCTGCTCTGATAAGTGTATTCCAACACGTATCGACACTAAACGCCAACTCCCAAAGGGGCACAAAACTCCCCCATCATACAGTATCGTGTGGCGTAGTCCAATACTACGCAGATACTATAAAAGCTACATCTACTAGTTTTGCCTTGCTACAGTTTAAAATCTCTACGTTTTCATCAACATCGAAAAAACTTCGTTTATCATACCCTAATATTGGTCATAATTTCTATGATCTAAGAATGCCTGTGAAGTATGCGCAGCGTTTTATTATGAACGAATACAACACATTGAACATTGAACTATATAAACTTCACCCATATTTCTCTATATTCACAGCAGAAATTATAGCGATAAGACAAACATTACTGTATATAAAAATGAATCAATTCCAAATGCCAATATTTTCACAGATTCCCTATCAGCGTTACAATCTATCCAGCCCTCTAAGTTCACGCTTAACTAGTATGTTTATAATGTTAAGCAGCTCACTATATAACTTGCATAATGATGGTATACAGATTACGATTATATGGATTCCGGCGCATAAAAACATTCGCTGTAATGAAAAAGCGGATAAAGCTGCCAAAGAAGCATCAATACTCAACACCCCTACAATGACATTTATGACTCCAGTAACTGATGTAATTCCAATACTAAAGAAACATAAAAAATCAACATGGCAACAGTTCTGGAACGAAATTGCTAGTATAAAAGGGAAATTCTATCACAGAATCTAACCCTCTCTGCCAATCAAACATTGGTATCAACGACCAACATACACACGGCGTCACATAGTATAATATTATTAGGTTACGTTTCAACCATGCCCTTACGCCCATGTATTAATATCGTTTCAACATTGTCAACCAACCGATATGTCAGTGTGGTTCAAATGAGGCGGATGAAAATCACCTCATTCTACAGTGTCCGTTATATATTCAGACTCGAACACGGTTACTTACAAGTCTAATACGCCTACGACTACCGCGTCCAACAAGTGTTGATTGTCTTGTTTACAACCCGACACCGGAGGTTATATACATATTAAACAGATTTCTAAATGATATGAAAATCATACTATAAGTAATTCCATACGGTTACCGTTTTCATTAATAGTTGTGTCATTTAAAGAAGTCTTACTTCTCATTTGCCTACTATGCCAATTTATCATTTGTTTCGGTTTTGTGTGATATAAAGCTACTGCAGCTATTGAGACGCTTGTTCGCACAGCTACTGTCATTTGTCGGCTCTATCCCACGTGTTATGGTGCGTTGTTCTTTTGTTAGCCAAGATCAAAATTCAGTAGGTAAGGATTAGGGTAACACGACGTTCGTAATAACACACGTTCTTGGTACTTTTCACATACACATTGAGTAATATATAACATCACAACTCTCTGATTTGTGTTACCCCCTCCTCAATAATATCTCATTTAGTAGTTGAGTTATAGTCTATGTCCTTCCCAATTGTAGACCCGGTTACGTATGTCATAGTAGCAAGATGCCAAGATGGATCTCTTCGTCGTGAAGATATAGTACCTTGTGTCCACGTGCGTACTCCTAGGTCTATTGCCCTTATTACCACGCGATGTAGATTTTTCCTTCCTGCTAGAAATCATTGTGGTAAAGTACTTTCTGAATAGTTGCATTAATTCCACATACTAACGTACGATACCTACATAGTAATAACCAAGAAGTTTACAGTTTTACCAGCTTTAAAAACTGTGAGATAAAGTGTTTGAGTAGCCCATTTGCAAAACCCGCTATATGCACTATAAGAACTTTTTGGGTATTGACGAAAAATCTTTACAAACTATCATAAACCTGATAGAAAGCTGATTCTTTTTTCAAAAATTCACAAAAAAACTTGAAATATCTATATAGGAGCCCATAATCTCATGAACGTAGGAAGTCAGCTATTTAAATATTGATTCCACACATAACTGGTTTTGCAACTGTGTAATACATATAGCAGGTTTTGCTACTCAATGGGTAGCCATTTTGTTTTTCTGATAGTTTGCAAAACCTGCTCTTTTATGATGATAAGGACTTACAAAAGGATAGAGACGGACTTAAAAACACCAGTATTCATGAAAAAATGTATTTCAACAATATATTACCTGTTCATTAACATATATTAATAAACTACAAACCAGTTCACAAACTAGTTTCAAAATTAAACAGGAATAATGTAACATAAAATATGATGAGTTGAAATCTATTGACTTCAAAAGGTGTTAGTTAAACAGTCACTTTGCAAAAACTTGCAAATTAAATAAAATAGTCTTTCACAATGAGACAAAGCAAGAAAAACTTGCAAGCTAAATAAAATGTTCTTTCACATTGAGACAAAATAAGGAAAACTTTAATTGTTCATTTTACCCATCAGTGTGAAAACATCAGGTGAGCATGCAATAAATCCTTGCTTATGTGAAATCAACATCCTCTTCCTCCATTAGTTCTAAATCACTCTGATTGTCGTCTTCACAATCGTCATCCATACAGCCTTCTTTCATAGCAATAACATCAGCTGCAAGGAGCGTATTGTAGAACTGCAACTTTTCATTTTCACCCTAGTTTTCACCAAAGTGGAGGCACGAAAGTCGCCAGGTATCCTTCAGTTTTGCTGCCTTCATTTGAACAGTTTCTTCTACGTTTTCAATACCAGCGTATTGCCTGAAGTTTTGTCCTTTCCTGCAAAGACTTTTAGGTTCACAAACGTCAATGTTGTAAAACGGATCGCCTTGAACTAAAGTGATGTTCTTGTTTTTGCCACGCGTGATCGTAATTTTCTTTGACTTCTGGAATCTGAAATGCCATTGGCCTGGCTGTTTGAGGATTCCATCAGAGTAGGATTTCCAGTTACGGACTGAACAACTTCGACCCAAATGGATTACCGTACGCATAGCTCTCTAACACTTTTGTGTAATCCTCTGAGCTCTCAATCACATCCCTTTACCTGAATTCCCTCTCCAATTTGTCGAAAACTCTGTGGAATGAATGAGTGCCCAACAACAGGGAACCAAATCTGAACAGTTTAACATGCTGAAGAGCTTCAAAAAGTAGCCAGAGAGACAACATTCCCAGCATTGCCTTTTTATTCTGACCGACGCATCCGTCAGAAAACAAACGTACAGTTGTAACCTCATCTAAAGCAGAGTTGCATAGTCTGTGATGCAGTACTGAAGCAATTTGGTTACATCCCTTGGGATACTCATTTTCGGTCCCAAAATAGCTTAAAGTGTTGCTTTTGTTTTGTGGTGATAATGATGAACCCTGGCATATGGTGAAGTTGTAGAGGCAGAGTTGGCGGGAGTAGTAAGCTGCCTGATCTGAAATTTTCGGAAGTACTAAGTTTTTCTGACAACCGTAGCTCAGTGTTAGTGCATTTTCCACTTCAAGCCGAATCTTATCGTAGAAAGCATCTGCTTGTTTCTTGTGTGTTTTTAACTGGAATTTTAAACCATCCCTCTTCTCTGGAGACTTTTCTTACAAACTCTTGTTCGAGTGCACATGCAAGTAGAGCATTTGTCTGAGTATGGACTGTCAAAACTGATATTGAAGTTTTCTGTGAATACCATACGGAAAGATTCATATTCAACATAGAGATCATCACTTTGGTGTATCTCAACATACATTTTCCACATCTTTCTTGTGTCAAATCACTAGGGAAGTACTGCCGTTTACTTCTCTATCCCAGACAATAGTGGCTCTGAATTGGTTTGAAAGTTTTAATAAATGCTTTCACTGCTTCATGTTTTGTCTTATATATTTCAGTTCTACGGTATCGCCTCGTGTTTCAGAAGGTGTAGTACCACTTTCCATGAATCTCTGACACAATCGGTTCACATGGTCACGCTTCTCCTCCAGAATGTTTAAAAACGTAGCTAGGCACACTCTCACATTTTCAGTTACATCACCTCTTTGTTTGGGAAGAATAAAGTAGGTGCTTAAATTCCTCCTCCTAGGAACACCCGGTGCAACACACTTCTTTTTGGGAGTAGTAAGTTGAACATGCTGAAGGATGAAGTTTCTTTTCCATTGCAAGTCTGGTTTCTCGTAATAACTCTGATGTATTTTACGAACATCTTGCATCGACAGCTCATGGCATCGAAAGGTTGCTAAATTCTGGTGTTTACAATCTGGTTTCCTTGGCAGTCCTTTAGATACGTGTCTGGAAACAAAAAGAAATTACTTGAGAATTCTCCGGTAAGGCATTTCGAAAATACATCAACCTAATTAAAACGAACAGCTAGCACGTAACAATGAAGCACACTAAGTGCCTCCATTAAAATGTTCTGAAAATAAAGCATACCTTGCTCTTTTAGCAACATTCCTTTTCCACGTTTCAGGGCATCTTCTCCTTTTCCTGGATACTGTAGGCCCAGTTTCAATCACTTTCAATGCCACTAGTATGATTTGCAGTATGGTTTTATTCTCGTAACATAGCTGTACGTTCATTTGCTTCCATCATTGCAAATAAAACTAAATAAACAACACTGTCAAGATAAGACCAGAGCGACCACGTTGCCTTCCGTTGGCTGGCTCAAAAGCAAATAAGTGAGTGCCTCAGAAGCTGCTACCTTCATACAGTAAAGAATCCTATTCTCTGCTCGCTGTCTTCTTGCCTTGATGTAGCATAAACATTTATTCCTAGAGAAAAGAAATCATTGCAGTGATTAAGATAATTTAGCTGGTTTTGCATCTGTATAATCTCTGACAAGATGGAATGCATAACAGCTGCGATAAGTATAGCGGCTTTTGCATATCCATTGAATATAACTGGCTTTGCAAATGTATGGCCGATTCACATACTTTACGCGTACTTTTTCTTGAGCCCGTTTCTTACGTGGTGAGGGGTAAGGAGGGAGCGCTGACGGTTCCGGTTATACTGCCAACTGGATGGAAATGAAATCTGAATTGAATCGATAATATGATAGGTCGATATGAATTTTCTAAACATTTATTATCTTACGCCAACAACTCTGTCACACATACATTATTTAACATTATATAATATTTATCGATGTGAATCTTGTTCCTAGCATGAATTATATAGTTTGTCTTTGTTGTATAAACAACAACAGTACTAGTTCGTAAAGTGCACGCCAGATGTCGCAAAGCGGTGCATAGTTTGTGTTTCAAAGGTTGCCAATATGGATGTCTAAGATAACCTAGGTCTACCGATTCAGCACTAGGCAGCTCAGGGCTCAAGAAAAGGTTCGCGTATAGTAGCGCACTTTGCAAATAACTGAACTTTTCTTTTCCAGTTTTAGAAGGCAAATAGCGCATAATGCAACTCAAAATTTAGTGAAATATGTAGGTCTTGGAGTAATGAAGGCTGGGGAACCAAACACTCGAAATCGAATTTTCCGTCATATAGCGGGTTTTGCAAATGGGCTACTCGTTTATTATTCATCATAAATAAGTGGTTAAGATTGTTGTGAAGTGTTTCATTCACAATGTATTGGAACTGGGTGTTAGTTAAATACCGAGCCCAACCAATTATCAAGAAGGGGGAGAAGAAACAGAAGTATCGAGTCTTTGGTTGCAGTCTGGTGTTTGCCTGCGGTGATAAGTAGTGTGTGAACGTTTGGCGAGTGTGTGTCTGTGTAAGCTTTGGCGATGGATACTGATAGTGGAGGAGATGAGGCACCGGATCCCTCATCCAATGCCAATGTTGGTCGTGAAGAAACTGTGCCGATGCAAACCAATTTGATTAATCTCACTTCACATATGAATTCATTACAGCAGCCTTTATAACCTCAACAGTCTAATGACGCTCAGCCACCTCCCCCACCTCCTGAAGAGTTGGAGGTTTATCAACAGGCTCATTTTGGTCCATTTATTGTCTTTGTTGAATCAACTAAGTCGAAAAATATTGGTGGGCTACATCCCATGGCGCTTGGGCGTTTGTTTTACGATAATGATATTTTTGTGAAAGGTATAACGCCCAAAGGACGAAATAGATTATTGGTGGAATTTAGTTCCGCGATCCAAGCTAATTCCTTTCTACATCATTCAATACTTGCAACTCACTCTTTGAAAGCATATATTCCCAGTTCCAATATCTTTCGTGTTGGACTTATACGCGGTGTGAAAAAGAATATTTCTGATTCTGACATTCTTAAATACCTCAAATCTGATGTTCGGGTCAAATCGGTCAAGCGGCTTAACCGTAAGGTTGTGGAGCCCAGTGGAGTGACGTACGTTCCTACTGGAACTGTTAAGATTGTTTTTCGCTCTCAGACTCTTCCTCAATACGTCTCTTTGTTTCAAGTGCATTTAGAGGTTCACCCTTTCATATTCTCTCCGATTATATGTTCAAAATGTCAGCGATATGGACACACGATTAAAAACTGTCAAGCTAAGTCACCCCGATGTGGGCATTGTGCGTTACATCACCTTACGTCTGAGTGTCAGGAAAATATTCGCCGATGTGTTCACTGTCAGCAGGAACATTATACTGGCTCATCAAACTGCCCTACTCATCAACAGCAAACTGCTCTTAAAAAGCTTATGTATACAGAAAATCTATCCTTTTCCGAGGCGTCTGCTAGAAAACCCTCGACCCAATTTGACATGTCCAATAATGTCCATCATTTTCCACCTCTTCCTTCTACTAGTTCCTCTTCACCTGTGGAAACCCCCAGGAAACGTGAATTTACTCAGGTGGTTATGAAAGAGCCCCGTCCCATTCCAAAACCTGGTTTCGATAAATCTGGGTATCTTAATCTCATCAGACCCACTCCAGTGTCTTCACATACCTCGGTCTTTCCATCCACTTCATCGTCATCCTCCCCGTCCCCAATTCCGTCTACGTCCCGTAATTCTCAGTGTTTGCCTTCAGCTTCTTCTCAATCATCTAGTTCCCCTGTGCTACGCCAAAAAGCGCATCTCCAAAGTGGTATTCTTCAACTATTTCTACAACGTATTCAATTATTAGGGGACCAGCCACATGTTGCACCTACCTTTTATAAGCTTCGTGACTGTGTGCACACTATGTTCTCTTTAGATGCTACGTATCCTGCAGTGGAATGCTAGGAGTATTCCTTCTAAACGGTATGAATTACAATTTTTGATAAACGAAATTTCCCCTTTCATTATAGCCTTACAGGAGACTTGGTTTTCCCCATCCACTGAGTTTTATTTAAATGGCTTTAATGTTGAGCGTTGTGATGGTATTGGTTATGGTGGTGTTGCTTTATTTATTCACCATAGTTTATCCTATCAACGTCTTCATATCTCGTATTGTCTACCCCATACGTTTGTTATCGGTATCTCATATAATCGCCTTTCCATTATTGACCTTTACTGCCCTCCAAATCTTTCTATTTCTCATATTCAATGGTGTCGATTCTTGCAGCAATTTTCTTCTCATAACGAGCTTCTCCTCTAAGGGGACTTCAATCTTCATCATTCTATGTGGGGAAGCAGTAGTGATACTTCCCTGGGTTCTTATTTCCTCACTGCTTCCCAATCGCACGACTTTGTCATCTTAAACGATGGTTCTCCCACGCGCCTCACTCCCCCCGGCTCTCCTCCCAGTGCTGTGGATTTATCATTATGTCGTCCTGCAATGGCTTCGGTTGTAACTTGGTATCGTCTTTCTGATACACATTCTAGCGACCATTCCCTATTATTCTTACGTATGGTCTTGGTAGGTTTCCTAGTTCTTCTTCCACTCCTACATGTATCAGTAATGTTCGCTCCCTCCGTCACTTTGATAGAGTATCTTTTATTTCTTATGTTGCCCATCGTATTGAGCTTATTTCGGATACTATTTTGTCCTTTTCTACTCTCTTTCAATTTATACAAGATTATCTCGATCTTTACCATCCCTATAAACCTATTTCTTCTCACTCTTCTCGTCCCTATTCCTTTTTACGATGGTGGGACTCAGAGTGCCATAATCTTGTTCTTAAACGACGTCGCTTATTCCGGATATATAGGAAAACACTAGCCCCCCCATCATTATTTCCGTCTTAAACAACATATCGCTTATGCTAGACGAGTTTTTCTTTCTAAACGCCGTGCTGCCTGGCGATCTTTTATTTCCTCCCTAAACGCTCGTACTTCGTCTTCTCATTTATGGAGTGCAATTCGCTCACTTACCCGAGCTTCTCAATACATTCCACCCTCTGTCACCCCTCCACAGATTCTATCTATCTTTCTTAACTCACTCCTGATTATGTTGTGTCTGACTTTATTATCCCCCTGTCTCTATGCTCTTCCCGTTTTTCGGTATTACTCCAATCTATACACCTTTCTGAACTTGAGGCCACCTTGTGTAACGCAAAGAGTTCGTCTCCAGGCCCTGATTATATATCATATGATATGCTCCGGATCCTCCCTCTACGTGCTAAACAAGCTTTATTAGCTCTCTATAATAATATTCTTCTCACTACTTCTGTTCCTACCTCTTGGAATGAATTTTTTTTGGTGCCTATCCCCAAACCTGGTCAACTTCACACTGACGCTAACAGCTTTCGAGGGATTGTCCTTGGTTCGTGTATCCGCAAGACGTTTTTAAACATTCTCCTTCAACGAATCCTGTGGTCTCTTGAATATTATAATTTGGTTCCCAAATATCAATTCGCCTACTTTAAAGGTCGTTGTGCTCAAGATGCTATTAACATTTTAATTATAGATATCTTATTGGCGCAAATTCGTAAGGATTGTATTATTGCTATTTTTTTGGACATACGAGGAGCTTTTGACTCCATACCACTTCATCTTCTCTGGACTAATCTCGCACAGAAAGGTTTTTCTGCTCATTTTCTCCACATCTTGCGTAATTTTTTTACGTATCGGAAACATTCACTTAAATCCACTTATCCACTTATTCTTCTATTCCTTGTCGTCTGTCATCTGTCGGTGTTCCTCAGGGGGACATTTTAAGTGGTCTGCTTTTCGCCCTGTACGTGAGTAATCTTGAACAATTTGTTACACAAAAAGCTCGCATTCTCTTTTATGCTGATGATATAGTTCTTTATTATTCTCATAGTAATGTCGATGTGTGTCGTCATCATATATATCAGCTAATGGAGCAAGTCATTACATGGCTTACTTTTCATGGTCTTCAACTTTCCACCTCCAAATGCTGTGCAATGTGTTTTACCTCTAAGCGTAGGTTTAACTCTGAGCCACTTGTTTTCGATTCTCATGTCATTCCTTTTTGTTCCTCCCATAAATACCTTGGTGTCATGCTAGACCGCTCGTTATCTTGGAAACATCATATTACTCAGTTACGTAATTCTTCTGATACGCATATTAAAATTCTTCAAGCGGTTACTAGACGATCATGGGGTGCTGACCCTGGCACAGCTCAGTTGTTATATTCCGCTACTATTCGCTCTAGACTCGACTACTGTGCACATGTTATAGATACTGCGCCGGATTCTTTTCTTAACCACTTAAATACTTTACAATTTAAAGCCCTGGGAACTTGTGTTGGAGCATTTTTGTCTACCCCTACTAATGCTCTCCTTGTCGAGACCGGCGAGCTCCCTCTACCAATTCGCCGTAAAATTATAACATCTAAATATTTACTTAAAAGATTTGCCCTGGCTCAACACCCATTGCTTCCTAAATTGCAGTTATTAGATGAATACTCTCTTCTTTCACAGGCTCGCCGTCGTAAGATGCCTGCTTTGTTGTATGCATATCAATTTCTTCTCTCCTACAAAAATACTATCTTACGCACTGCTTCTTCTCCCTTTTATTCAGTACATTTTGACTGTTTATTTTTTGTCCCTTCTATCATTATCTCCCCTACATCTACCTTTTCCTCTTCTATTCCTGGTTCTTCGTTGACTGGCCCTCCTTTTAAAAAACTACGTGTTGCTCTAAGTGATTCTGGTGTCAGCATATATACAGACGGCTCAACAAACACTTTTGGTGTTGGAGCAGCGTTCTGTATTGTCAATACCAATGTTGCTGAACTCTATCGTTTACCCAGTGACTTTTCTATCTACACTGCGGAAATTTTTGCTATTCGTCAAGCTCTCATGTACATTAAGCATCATTCTATACCTAAAGCAGCTATTTATACGGATTCTCTCAGTGCCGTTCAATCGATCATGTCCTCTCATCTTTCTTTTAACTGGTATTTGTATCATGTTAAAAGTCTAATTTATTCCTTGCATCAATCTGGGGTGGTTCTCACTTTTGTCTGGATCCCTAGTCATATAGGTATCTATGGGAATGAACAGGCGGATTTATTTGCTAAGCGAGCTGCTCGTGATGGAAAATCCCTACTTAAACTTGCAGTTCCTCTACCCGATTTTTATCCTGTTATTAAACATTCCGCTTATCGTCAGTGGCAAGAAGATTGGACTCGATCAGCTTCTTATAAAGGTCGCTATTATTACAATATTCAGCCTTGTATTCCTCCCTATCCTTGGTATTTGAAGGGTAACTATTCTCGCCGTCACATTACCAACATTATTCGTCTTCGTTTTAATCATGCCCTTACTCCTCTGTATAAACATCGTTTTAACCTCACCCCCCACTCCTCCTGTCTATGTGGTACTCCGTATGCTGATGTAAATCATTTATTATTCCAATGCCCTGTGTATGATTCTTTTCGTCCGGCTTTTATTTCTCGTCTTATCAGTCTTCAGAAAGCTTTCCCCACCAATGTCTCCTGCTATAATACATGCTTTCAATCAATATTTGGATGACTCTCATATTCATTTGTAAATTACTGTCTTTTTATTGTTTGCTCGGTTACATACTCCTACTTCCACTGTTTTTTACTTCTATGTACTTCCTTTGTTATGTTACGCGCTATTTAAGATGTGTACATAGACATGATGCTTAACTTTGTTCTTGTGACCTTTTTAGTGAGACTCATTGCGTGTGATCTTCGTAGTGTGAATAATTGCGTGTGATTTCGCATATTAAGTGTAATATCACGATAATAAGTGTAGTGGCTGGGTGAAATAATAGAGCCCATAACCTCTCCAACAACAACAAGTATCGAGGCAGCGGTGATTGCAAGAGAAGTAGAAGAAGAAGAAAAGGAGGAGGTGAATAAACACGCGTTTCACTTAGCAACTAATATTATGGTTTATGATTTTTCGTCTTGGTGGCCTTCATAAACCACCCCAGGTGTTCGCTTATTTTCGGAAGTTTTTTTTTTCAATTGTATGAGTCTTCGTAAGTGTCTATAGTTGAGACTGAAAGATCCGCTGGTAAAATTTGACCTAACCTCACCATAGCGGGTATATTTGTACGAAATGATTCGTGTAAAAGTTGTACATTCCACTGTGAGGAAATATTTGGCTTCGTATGTTGCTCATCTTAAGCGGAATACAAATAATTCTCAGAGAAGCTACAGTGATACCAAGTGGGACTTATTGAGTGCTGTATGTTTGGAAAGAAAACCTGTTGTTACCAGTTCGTTGACGTCTATCGAAGAGAAGTATCGAAAACTTATCCAGGTTTTAGAATATGAACAAAGCTTAAAATCTGACCATGAATTGCGTAAGGAATTGGACAAGAAGAAAGCGATACTTTTAAAACTAGGTGAATTGAGCGAAGCCGAAGCAGAACAAGCTATGAAACAAACCGCCCAGGACTTCGAGGACGCGAGTCAAGAAGAATTACTTAATTTTAAGTTAGCAGATAGAGTAACAGAAGCAGACAAGCAGAATGACACAAAATCACTTGATAGGAAGTTGGATCAACATTTAGTGTTGGTAGTTCAGGAGAAGGTAGGAAATGAGTACCATTGGTTGCTGCCCCAAGGAGTGAGGGAAGAGGGAGAGACTATGCGACAGGCAGCTGAGAGAATTTTAAAGCAAAAATGTGGTGAAAATCTGAAATCATCATTTCTGGGTAATGCACCATGTGGTTTTTATAAATTCCGATATCCAAGAACTATTCAGGGAGAGAATAAACCAATTGGTGCAAAAGTATTCTTCTTCAAGGCATGGCATATTTCAGGTGATATTGATTACAATAAGTCAATTTTGAAAGATTACCAGTGGTTATGCAGAAAAGAACTATCTTCCACATTGCACAAGGAATATGGCAGAAGTATTCAACAGTTTTTAATAGATGAATAGTAGTTACACAAATATTTAAAATGTTGGCTTATGTGCAACTGATTTCTTAAGAATATTTAATATCACAATCAGACTTAACTTTATTTATTTGAGAACTGGAAACTACACTTTAGGAGGATACATATATACTGTGGTTATGCTTCTTTACCCGGTGTGCATGTTTAGAAGGCATAGAAAAATTATATGTAGCAATACTATAAGTAGCAGATAAAAGAGATGCTTCTTGTATGCTTGCCAGGGACTCACCATCCTGCCTCAAGAAGTATTACTTGTATAGAAGAAATAAAATCAAGACTGTGTAAATTAACGAAATGCAACCATTGTCTGTTTTTCTTTTAGCTGGCCATATTTTGTCCAGCCTCAAGGCTGCCACATTTACTATCTGCGCACTTTTTAGTGATAGATTTACACTCTAGTGCTGAAGCGGTCGACTTCGGTTATCTTCGAGATTCGTATTGGCAACCTTTGAAACACAAACTAAGAATCGCTTATCATCACTGTGCACCATCTGGCATACACTTTAAGTACTCGTACTGTTGTTGTTTACACAGCAAAGCCAAACTATAGAATTCATGCTAGGAACAAGTTTCGCAACGGGAAATGTTATATAGTATTATATATTGTGTGACACAGTTGTTTGCTTAAAATAATAGAGGTTTATAAAATTCATATCGATCGATCATATTATCGATTCAATTCAGATTTCATTTCCATTCAGTTGGCAGTATTAACGGAACCCTTCTTACTTTTCCAACGAGTACAAAAATCTATCACTAAAAAGTGCGCATACTATAGTAAAAGTATTTCCAGACTAATGGTTTTATTGGTCTAACCAATTGTTTTGTCATGGGACACTAAAGGCCTGTATGCCACTTTGCAGCCTAACCTGGGGGCTTACGCCTCCAGACCACCTTTGTTTGGACACTGACATTGGCAAGACTGCTGAGTGTCTTTTGGTGCTGTTCAAGCCACTTCATTCTGTATCTCTAACCAAACTTCCACCCACCAGGTGTGGGAGCTTTACCAACATTGTTTATCCTATGTTGTGATTTCTGTAATATTAAGAAAAAGCTGTCTTGTATGAAATGCTTTGGTTGAAGAACATAACATTTCATTTATATGTCTATAAAAAGTAGTAAATACACAGTTATTGCATCTCAACAGAGTTGAATTTTAACTAAATTTGCTTCCGTTACAATAATTTTAACGGTATATAGTTGATCTTGTAAAAGTATGCGTAATAAGTACATCAGCATTTGAAGAAATCTACTTTTCTTGTGTTGCCCCTTTCATTCTTCTTCCATCTACAAGCCAGAAATATGATTATCCAGGTTTTAGTATAATCTTAGAATGGGCAAAGGTATAATTTCCCTCTCAGCCAAGACCAGTAAGGCATGGCTATTTTCTCTTCCTATTTACTAACCTTACTTCCTCACATGATTACCAGGTCAGGTCCCCTACGGGCGTCAAATAAAAAGACCTGCACCTGGCAAGCCGAACATGTCCTCGGACACTCCCGGCACTAAAAGCCATGCGCCATTTCATTTTATTACCAGGTAGGATATGAACTTCATGGTTTTGATCTGTATTGAATTGTGATCACAGTAATAATTAAACTTATGTTTTAATGGTCCACCTTTTCAGTACTATATTGTGCAATGTTTACATTACATTTTTAATCTTGGAACTAGTTTTGGGCCGATGACCTTAGATGTTAGGCTGCTTTAAACAACAAGCATCATCACAACAACAAGGAACTAGTTTTGGCCTTGGCTGGCCATCATCAGCCATAATATAAAACTGTACAAATACATCTAATGACTAAAACAAATATACAAACACAAATGACGTTAAAAGGATCTGGGATGAGCTATGTGCACAACACGTAAAATATGAAATGGATGTGTTGCATCATGTTAAAATGTTAGTACTTCGGATTACAAATTTCTACCAGCTGCATTCTATGAACTGTCATATATTAATCATATCTTCGTGTGCCGTTTTTGACAATCTCCATCAGGATTTTTCAAGATATTTTAATAAGAAGCAATAACATTTTAACATGATGCAATACATCCAAGGACTTTAGAGCCTTATTTTAATTTCATATTTTATGTGTTGTGCGCACAGTTCATCCCAGATCCTTTTAATACCTTTTAACGTAATTTGTGTTTGAACATTTTGTTTTAGTCATTACGTGTATTTGTACAGTTTTATATTGTGGCCGATGATGGCCAACCAAGGCCGAAACTAGTTCCAAGTTAAAAATGTAATGTAAACATTAGGTAATATAGTAATGAGAAGGTGGACCATTAAAACATAAGTTTAATTATCATTGTGATCACCAGGTGTTGAGTAAACACTCGCGCGGTGTGTATAATCTGGAATAGTGACAAAAACCTATTGGTCTTAACATGACGTAGTGCTTCTTGAATGGAGTGTGCGTCCCAGTGTATCAGGGGTACTGTTTCATGTTGGACCATTAGCCTGCATTATATTGTTTGGTACATTAGTTGGTAATGAAATCTGTGTTGAATTCTGGGAGTGAAGGCACGTTTAAGAAATTTCAGTCAAGAACATCATCAGATTCTATCAAATTACACCATTTTAAAATATAGGGCCTATATACAGTCGAACTTCCTTTCTGCGGACACCGTCGGTTCCGAGGAAAATTGGCCGTTACGAGAGATGTCCGCTAAAACAAGTTTGTAAAAATAATCGAACCTGAAATATTTCTGTGTTAGTATTTCATAGAGAGTTATTATAAGTGATTTTACATCATTTACAAACATTACAGCTTTGTGAAGTAATCCATTGTTACTCATGTTTAACAGACAACTGAAATGACACTGTATTTCTGTCAAACTAATTAGCGCCTGTACTGTCCTTTCCTTCGGAAGTTGACTATCCGAGCTCGACCTTATCAGTGACAATCCGAGTTATGAATAGAATGATGCAAGAAGGGAAGAAAATCCGCAGGTAACTTGTGAGTCAACAGTCTCTGGCAGCAATTCTGGGCAATTAGAATTCTCGGAATGGACCCATACACCACTAGGTAGAACTGCATTCCGATGTACCTTCTCTCCCCTTGCACTCGAAATAGTACAAACATTCAAAAGGGATTTCCTTACGTTTGAAAAATGGTTTTAAAAGAAAGGACGAAATGTGGTCCGGCGTAATAAGTTGTCCTGCAACGTGTCAAGTGTCCACTCAAGTCAAGTGGACGGGACAAATGGTGATGTCCGCTGTTCGAGGTGTCCGCTTATATGAGGCCAATTTAGCACTTGTCTTATGTAAAATAAAATTGGTTCCGAGGAAAATTGTCCGTATGGGGAGGTTCGACTGTTTAAATTGATGAAAATTGTTTAGAAATTCAGAAACATTTATGTTTAAATTCTGTTTATATCCTTTAATATTTGAGAGTGATAACTTATCTCAGGGAGCCTCCGTGGCTCAGACGGCAGCACGTCGGCCTCTCACCGCTGGACACCGTGGTTCAAATCCCAGTCACTCCATGTGAGATTTGTGCTGGACAAAGCGGAGGCGGGACAGGTTTTTCTCCGGGTACTCCGGTTTTCCCTGTCATCTTTCATCCCAGCAACACTCTCCATTATCATTTCATAGCATTTATCACTCATTAATAAATCACCTTGGGAGTGGCGACCCCATTGTAATAACAGCCTATATATGATTCATTCATTACATCCCTGACCCGGTCAATAACTGTAAAACAGGCTGTAGGTTTTCATTTTCAACTTATCTCAGTGAAATGCTCTGCGGTGTGTCATCCTTGCCCGTCTTAACGAGAGTGTGGTGCAATATTCTGTCATTGGTACGAGGCCAGCTGGGCAATTTAACAGTAACTTCCTGTTACGTAATGCTTTGGTGAAGTCAACAGCTACTTTGAATTGTATTTTTAGCTTTATTGTATTGTTGTTATCGTGTTTGGTAAATTATATGCAGGGGGGGGGGGGAATGATCCATTTACTGAGCTGCGTAATTTACTGATAATTACATCATTTTCTGGTATATTTTCAGTGATGTCAACGCCATTTGTGGAAATATATTTGTAATTGTATTATTATTGTATATTAGGGGAGTAAATGCAACTTAAATGAAAGTGTGAAATTGAATTAAAATCTCTTTTTTAAAACATTATTTTTAGTTAGTGTTTTCTCCCTAGGACCTTTTTAATGGGTGTACTGCTCTGCCATTTTTACAGACCGCCCGGCTAACAATCTAGACATATGATAGTTACATTAATATGAATACATATTTGAGTCGTTGGGTGCTCCAAATTAAAACGTAAATACTGTAAAACTGTTTATTTAATAATCTTCGTTATTATCAGCAAAATTGCATCAATTACTGTACATCGGAGTTTATGTTTAACTTGACTATCACGTAGTGTCCTACACAAGTGGTGTATAGATTAGCGTGGAATCGCATGCAAACACTAGATTCTGTATGACATTACAAACGCGTATGGCACTCCCTGCAACCGAGTCATAAGCCCCAGAGTTACATATTTATGAACAAGCACTAGAGTAGAACACTAGTTCCAAATACTCTTATGCCTTGTTCGTGATAACACTAAAATAGTTCAATTTTGCAGTTAATGTTTATCTGCCTTATCTTATTGTCAGTGCCCTGAGGGGGATTAATAGAGATTTTATCATATTCAGTTTTTTTTGTTTGTTTTTTTAATTCCTCTCCTGCCACCCAATTGTTGAAAATTTCTGGGGAGATCACTGTTCATGATATATAACCTACTGTGGTGGCCAAGATGCCGAGTAAATTCTCTGAACTTTTGAACCCTCTCGCAGTGGCTGAGTAAAATCCAAGCACTTCACCAGGAACACCATGGAACTCGCACTAGGAAACAAACATCACAAGTTATATACAGCGAGGGCAGGAAAAATAATAGCTAAAGTAGCAGACTGCTGTGATGTTGAAAAAAGAAAGTGAACAATAATTGCTCTACTCTGTCTGTAAGTTGATGGAACGAGCTGCCACATACACGGGAAAATCTGTTTCCACAATTAAGAGTTTTGGAACATTTTCTGACTCTCATCCTGGCAAAAAGAGGTAGGCCAGTATATTTTATGGATAATAAAGGAAAAAATAAAAATTGGGATTTTGTTTGGGACATCTAGACTCTTGTCATCTTTGTCTTGTAGAGTTTAATTAATTTCCGATAGGTGGCAGCGCTTTAACTAGCTTTCAGAATGGCATCTGTAATGGAGGTGCATACCAAACAGAGAGCAGTTATTGAGTTTCCTTTGGGCAACACAGATATTCATAAACATTTGCAGAATGTCTAGAGAGACCTGGCAGTGGACAAAAGCACAGTGAGCCTTCTCCACAACAATGCAAGACTTCATACAAGTCTGCACACCCGACAGGAGCTCACAAAACTTAAGTGGACTGTCCTTCCTTATCCACCCTACAGCCCATATCTCTCGCCTTCTGACTTCCATCTCTTTGGCCCAATGAAGGATGCCCTCCGTGGGAAGCACTACGCGGATGATGGGGAAGTTTTCGATGCAGCACGACGTTGGCTCCAACATCGACTGTCAAGTGGTACCATGCAGGCATACAGGCCCTCACATTACGGTGGCGTAAAGCTATAGCAATGAACAGAGATTAAAAATGAAAACCTACAACCTGTTTTACAGTCATTGACCGGGTCAGGGATGGAATGAATGAAACATACATAGGCTGTTATTACAATGGGATCGCCACTCCCAAGGTGATTTATTAATGATTGAGAAATGCTATGAAATGATAATGGAGAGTGTTGCTGGAATGAAAGATGACAGGGAAAAGCGGAGTACCCTGAGAAAAACCTGTCCCACCTCCGCTTTGTCCAGCACAAATCTCACATGGAGTCACCGGGATTTGAACCACGGTATCCAGTGGCGAGAGGCCGACGCGCTGCCGTCTGAGCCACGGAGGCTCCTGAACAGAGATTATGTTGAAGAATACGGTATTGTAGCGAAAGGATTGGGGAATAACATGGTGTATTTGAATCATCAATAAAACCAACCTGCTCTTAGAAAAAAAAGTGTTGCATTATATATTGAACTTCTTTGTACCTTGGCAGACTGGTATAGTCTGCGGACCTTTTACCGATATTACTTTGTACGGGGGTGAGGAGTAAGGAGGGATCTCTTCCGGTTCCGGTTATATCGCCAACTGAATGGAAATGAAATCTGAATTGAATCGATAATATGATTGATCGATATGAATTTTCTAAACGTTTATTATCTTACGTCAACAACTGTGTCACACATACATGATTTAACATTATATAACATTTCTCAATGTGAATCTTGTTCCTAGCATGAATTCTATAGTTTGGCTTTGCTGTGTAAACAGTAGTAGTACTAGTACGTACAGTGTACGCCAGATGTCGCACAGCGATGCTTAAGCGATTCTTAGTTTGTATTTCAAATGTTGCCAATACGAATCTCGAAGATAACCGAGGTCGACCAATTCAGCACTAGGGTGTGCATGTATCACTAAAAGGTGCACGTACTATATGTAAACCACCTTCTGGCTTGGTGAGGAAAGCAACAGGGAACTACCATATTGCTCATTTCCCTCATACACCTCTTCAGAGATGCCTAGCCCATTTGTGACAGCTAATGGTGGATCTGTAGAGGATTCAACCAGCTTTCAGGCTGAGTACTCAAAATACATACAATCAAATATTATAAATCATGCAACATTTTCCATACTGCCTGCATCAACAGTCTCTGCCACTGGCTGAAATTCATGAAATATGGCATCACTTGCAGAAAACTCAAATTTGATTTCCAACTGTGGCAAAATGGAAGTGTTGCACCTCTCCAGCCCCCTCAATATCCAGGGTGGCTCTTTTTATTATGCACCCCTGTTGATTTAGACCATTTGAGTGTCACTAAGAGACATCTCATGGACAGTTGGTACAGTGACTGATGTAGCAGAGCGCCAGTAGTTCGAGCAAATCTTATCCTGTTTATATGTTTCTCAAAAGTACGACTGCATACTAAAGAGCTCCAACACCACAAGTTTGAGGAGTCCACATGCTGTTTGTTTACCCCTTCACTAACCAAGGATGCGCGTCTGTCAGAAAAATAACCCCAACCTAGCAACACTAGAAATAAACCCGTGCCAATATTAGAGTGAGCACCTGTACGTTTGCTCCTGACCTTGACCGATGTTTCAGTTGTTGAAATGAGGAGTGTGAGAGAGCCTGCTGAAAACAGTGGTATGAAAGGTCTGAACCAGTGGTGACCAGCACCGCGGATTTGGCAGTGCTAGAAGCAGCGTTGCATTACGTCGAGCAACTAGCAAAAGCTAATGCCAACTGATGCTATGTTTGTCAGAAGATGGCACAATATTATTCCCCTATTCATATCATATCATCTTTATTTTCCTCCAGATCTACAGTATTGATACCTTATTGATCTATTAAAGGAGAAAAATAATAATGCCCAACCTAGACAGCTTATGCTAACATACTCATAGAATAATTCTCATAAAATAAAAAGAACTAACATAATCGGTACCTGCTGCCAATTGGCGCACAGACATCTCCCTCACAGAGAGCCGATAGCCATGGTAATACGGCAATAAAGGAAAACAAGGGAAAAAGGCAATAATAATATAAATAATAATAATAAAATCGCAATGAGGCAGGATAATAAGAAACTAAAATAATAACATATTAGGCCTACAGTGAAGAGTACAATAGTGTCGGCAGACGGCATCTGCACTTTAAAACAAAGTGTATATCACTTCTGGCCTGGTTTACAACTCAGCGCAATCCTTCCTGAACACTGACCTCTCTGTTGCTCTACTTAAGTTGCAAACCTGGTTTCATGTTACATCCACTGTAGTGCCGGTGTGCAATTATTCTCCTTACATTTCATTGCTATCGTCCACTGTTAAACTCTATTCTCTCGCTATACTTATTATCTTTTAAAATTCCAGACAACTCGCCACATTAAATGAAACCATCTCTCTTGCCATTCCATACATTACCAACCAAATAATACTATCTCCTTATTCATTTGACAGCCTTAACTCATCACAATTTTTACATTCACTCTACTACCTTATTCACTCACAGTTAACTTAGACCATAAGCTTCTATACCATCCATCTCCACATATTAACTTTATCACAAAACCTCACGATTATTTACAAAGTTACCACACATGCCATCACAAGTTTGAATCACAATCATCCTGCAACCACTTGTATTCTTACCATTAGCTTTTACCCTTATCACCTATCCATTTTACAATCACTCTCTTCCTTATTCACTAGCCAAATACCCGCCTCATCTTAATCACAGCCTTCCAATACCATCTAATGACAGAACTTAATATACACACTTTACCGCCTACTAATTTAACTACTTAATCGCCCTTGTCACATTTATGAATAACATACACACTGCACTATTTTCATGTGTTAAACAATTTACTTATTACTGCTGATTTTTTTTTGCTTCTTGTCACTATGCTTTCGTCCAATTTATTCTTCTTACCCCATATCTCTCTTGGGCTCAAGTTCACCAGGCACCTCTTGCTTCTTCTTCCTGCCTCCAAGCTGTATTTTCACTTTGTTTATGTGTACTTGTCACATCTTGTGCTTCCGCCCCCCACAATCACTCCCTGTATATTCCTTTCTTCTCTCGCACTGGCCTCCGTCCTCAGCTCCTTAACTAATGCCCTGATCTCCCTCCTCATCTCAGTTGCTGCTTCCCTGGCTCCTTCTACGATCGATTCGAAGATAGCATGCACGCCTTCCTCTGTCCTGCTAATTTCTTCTTGCTGCAAGCTCTGTTCCAATGCCCTATTTTCTTTGGTTTTTTTTCTTTGTCCCCATGCCCGTCTTCACCAACTTTACTGCCTCTAACTTGCCTTTATTCCACTTTCTTCACCATTACCACTTCGTTCTTCATATTCTTTTCCATTTCTCATAATTTTATCGCTGTCCAAAATCTGGTCCATAGTCCATTGGTTACCACTAATTGTTGACCCTTAATGTAGACCCTTGCATTCTAGCCCTGACCAATTGTTTCTTCAGAGTGTTTATATTCTTTATCCCTTCTCTTCCCATGTCACTTTTAATCCAAATTTTTGTGTTCCGTATATTGTCTGCACCTCTTCTCACTACTTCTGCCATCAGGGTGGAAAACAGCTTCACTTTTATCGGCCTATTACTCCGTTTTTTACCTATCCTTTCCACATAAATATCTACTTCACTAAAGTTCATTTTCATCATTTTCTGGATGACTTCCACAACTTTGTAGGTTGTCAACACTTTGTCCTCACCTTTTTCTTCCGGCACTCCATATATAAATAAGCATTTCTTCCTGCGTTCTTGGCTACTTTCTTCTATTTCTACCTTCAGCTTCACCACCTCTTCCTCCATCTCCCTTATTTTTACCTTGAGTGATATAATTTCTCTCTCGTTGATTTCCACTTTGTTCATTGTTTCGTCTGTTTTTCCCTGTATCCAACGCCTCATATGTTCAAATTCTTTCTCTTGTTCCTTCATCATATTTTTTATCTGCTCAAATGGACATACTTCATCCACAACTTCTTTAACCACTCTTCTTATGACCTCCACGTCTTCCCAGTTCATGTTGCCACTGGAAGTCGGGCCGGGGTTTACCTCCACATCCCCTATAGCTAGCAGTACCATAATCACCGCTGCCACCAGTATCATCTCGCCCAACATTCTTGTTTCCACTTTACCTCCTTCATTCCTGGCTGTTTCCTTCTTCCATCTCCCCTGCCATCTTCCAATAACTACCCGATATTGATCCACACCAATCATCTTCCTCTTCCCTCCCGTCTTACTTTTCCACTCACCAGTCACACTCCACACCGGCTCTACCGGCACCTCAACTCAGCATGTTTGCCCCGATCACTGACTAGGTCAGACTGTTATTCCCCTATTTTAAAGCAAAAGAGTGGACAGTTTCCTTAAAATTTAAATTTGTGTTTGTTTTAAACTTGGTAATGTTAGCCCATACCTAATACAGGTATGTTCTGTACTGTACTGTTTAACTCTTTTTATATTTATTAGACACTTATGCACACATTATCCTTTGATTTGTTGTTCTTTCTTCTTTTCTGTCTACGGCAGGGAAGTGCTTTCAGCATAAAAATGCCTTCATTTCACATGATGATTATGTGATGAAATGCCATGGAGAGGGACTGCATTAACACCTTGGTGAATTAGTGCCTAGAATATGGTAGTCTGAAGTAGGCTCTATAATTGTGAAAGCAGCTTGAAGCATATTCTAACTATGGTGGATCAGTGTTTCCCTGTATCATTTATTTGTAAATTATTGCCTTCCAGTAAGCAAAACATCGTGATCTGATCTTGATTTGAACATGTGTCTCACACCGTTTTCTTGTCAAATGAAAGTTTGTTTATTTTGTGGGTTCCAGCAACCTTTGTTCCCATTTGCTGACCAGGTCTTAAGTGGGTATCTCTCTCTGGTGTAGTTTCTAATAAGTGTGTTTCCCAAAATGATCTGTCAATATAAGATCTCTTCCTAAATATGCCATAGCTTTGGCTGACCATGCTTCTTGTTCAATGTTCTCGCTAAGTTTTCAGAGACCGCCCGGCTAACAACCTAGATATATATTAGTTACATAATATTAATAATGCATATTTGAGTCATTGGGTGCTCCAAATTAAACGTAAATACTGCAAAACTGTTCATGTAATAATCATTATTGTCAGCAAAATTACATCAATTACATCAGAGTTTAAATGTATAGCTTGACAGTCACATAGTGTGCGCAAGCGATTTATGGATTAGTGTGGAATCACAAACGAGCACTCAATTCCACATGACATTAAAAACCCACATCAACTGAGTGATGAGTCCTGGAGTTAAATGATTATGAATGAGCAGTAGAAACACTAGAAGTTCAAAATACTTTTTTCTCTTGTTCGTGATAACACTAAATTTTGCAGTTAATGTTTACCTGTCTGATATTACTGTTAATGCCCTGAGGGGGATAGATTGAGATTTTATTATATTCATTTTCTACGCAACATCCCCCGCCCGCCTATTCGTTCCTGCCACCCGGCTGATGAAATTTCTGGGGAGATCACTGTAGTTTATTATCTTGTGATGGTTTCCTTCATGTCTATCACAAGAAACTGTTACAGTGTGTATGTCAAAAACATATTTCGTAGATGAATTCTTGATTCAGAAGAGTTATAATTTCCAGAAGTCAGATTTCCATTGTGTTTATGATGTCATAAAAGCAGTTAGGAATACTTCGCATTAAATTAAATTAGGCCGCTACTGGATTTCTTCATAAATAATAACTGAAGTAGACCACAGAGCTGGCAGATATAAGTGCTGATCTAGTGAAACCCATCTCAGATTTACACTGTTATCAATATGACACGACCATCCAAGTTTATCGACAGTGTGCAAGCAACACTGTGTATCTCACATGGATACGCAGTCCGTCAGAACACTGCTCGTTGCGTTAATTTTCCTATGCTAATATGTAAAGAAAAATTAACCTTATTGTACCGTATTGTAGGAATGTACATGTTCATGAAGTATTTACACACTTCTAAAGGTTCATTTTCCTTTACACATTAGGACAGGAAAATTAATACAACGAATGTTGTTCTGATGGGCTGCATATCCATGTGTGGCTGGGAGGCGTGACCAGTCTTAAAAAGGAAACTGATTGGAAGAG
This sequence comes from Anabrus simplex, assembly GCF_040414725.1. Classification (NCBI taxonomy): domain Eukaryota; kingdom Metazoa; phylum Arthropoda; class Insecta; order Orthoptera; family Tettigoniidae; genus Anabrus; species Anabrus simplex. The sequence continues at coordinate 730,753,372 of NC_090265.1, forward strand.
CATTGTTGGATACGAGGTATGGCTCGCACGCTATCGATACATACATTTAGTACATAATATCCAAGGGGCATTCCATGTGAAATCGGACAGTAAGAATAGTATTTTATATTTGAATTGATATCTTAGGGAAAAACTGGTTGGAGACTTTCATTTCTGCACAATATCAACTTCTTCTGTTCAACAGTATGCATTATATTAAATATATTGAATATAGTATATTTTCCTTACACTCCACTTTTCACAGAAATATTACAAAAATAGGGCCTTCATTTTTTAATAGTTGTTCAGATACTACTATATATAGGGAGACCCATACTACTTTTTGCATCCCTGAGTAACTGAATAACCGATCTTTCACATGAGGATGGTGTTCCTTGTGAGGCCTGGACTATTCAGTCATATTAGTTCATAAATCATCTACCACAGACCAATAAAGAGATCACCTACAAAGAAATTGTATAGAGTTTTCATGACAACAGCCATTACTCCAAATACCTGTGTTTCTCTTGTCGATAGCAAGTGCATAGAGTGACAAATTTCAGTTGTTAAAATATTTCCTGTGTTTTTGAGGGCTTTTAGAATAATACACACATGCTTTTTGGTGGAATTATGTTTTTTTTACAACAGAGAATTTAGTGAAAAGTGTTTGTTCCTTGCGACCCACTACACAGTCATGAAATTTTTATGGAGACCATGTTTGAGGCTATATGATTTTGTTATTATTGACTTGGTTCTGTTCAGGGGCCGAAGTGAAGTGTTTTTAAATTGCTTGACAGTGTTTCAAAGTGTGTTTATGCCTTAATAATATTTGTATTGTATTAAAGATATCATATAATGACAAACTAACTGATGAACAATTGGTTGCTGCACTGGAAATTCTTGCAGTACCTGAAAATAGTGAAGATGGACTGGATGATTTAGATGATAGTGATGAAGAGTTCAGGACGGAAAATATAATCTTTTCAGATGGCATACCCCCTACGCCTTTCTCCAGACAACCACCAATTGTCCCTGTGCCTAACCAATCAACATTTGGTACCGAACAACAACCGCCCACTGAGCGTTATTCCACTCAGCCACAAACATCTGTTAGTGTAGAGTCTGTCTCAGATGGTGCAAAACAGAGGGATCCTAAGTGTATTCCTACCTTAGCAAGTCAAACAACAAAGTGAGATAAAGAAATGTCATATGGAAAAGAGAATGCATGCAACGGGCTGACGAAGATCTCAAATTTTCTGGCATAACAGTGTTACCAGATGAAATACGCGAGTTGGAAACTCCCTTCCAGTTTTTTAGCTTCTTTTGTACAGAGCAGTTTTTAGAGAAAATATGCAGTGAGATTCATAAATACAGTGTTCAATTAGATCCATATAAGCCTTTCTGTCTGACAACAAATGAGCTGAGAAAGTATCTGGGCATTTGCATAATGATGCCACTAGTTCATGTGCCTCATATTAGGGAATATTGGAATGAAATTCTAGGAAACAGTACAATCAAAGAAACTATGCCACAGAAGCAGTTTGAAAAGATTAGAAGGTTCCTGCACTTCACTGATAATACTTATGCAGTACCACCAGGGCAAGATGGGCATGATAGATTACATAAGATCAGTCCTTGATCACGTAAATGAGAGGTTTTAAGTGCCTCTAGAGGAGTTACTTTCTGTGGACGAGCAAATTTGTGCCACCAAAGCTAGACACTATCTAAAACAATTTATAGCCTACCTGATAATCCCCACAAATGGGGGCTACAAACTCTTCTTTCTTGCTGGAGTAAGTGATTTCAGTTATAAAGTGGAAATATACAGTGGCCTAGAAAATGATCTTCTTCTGCGAGCTCCTTTGGGAGAACCAGACCTTGGTGCAAGCTCAAACATAGTGATAAGATTAACCAAAATTATTCCAACTGCCACTATAAATTATATTTTGATAATTATTACACGTCTCTTCCTCTTCTTGTCTATCTTGAAAAGAGACAGATTCATAGTCTTGGCACCTTTTGCCGGAATCGTTTTCCTGGAGTGAAATTGTCAACAGAAAAAAATATGAATAAGCCTCGTGGGAGCATTGAAGAATGCACAGCTACAATAGACTGAGTGGACATAACAGCAGTTGGATGGAAGGACAATAAGCTAGTCTTATTGGCCTCAACATATGTCGGAGAACAGCCAAAGATTAAAGTGAAACAATTTGACAGGAAGGAGCACAAAGCAATTGAAATTGACTGTCCAAACATTGTTTCTGTTTACGATCACCACATGGGTGGTGTTGATTTGTTAGGTAGCCTTGTTGGAAGGTACAGAAACATCATGAGAAGCAAAAAGTGATATTTTAGATTGTTTTATCATCTACTGGATCTTTAGTCGTAAATGCTTGGCTTTTGTCTACGAGATGCCTAATTGAAAATTTTTTCAAACAATGTGTTTTGTACATACTGTACATATGTGCCCTTTATTTTCTTTTGCTTTGGAAGGTTTATTTTTTAATTATATCTTTACAAACATCCCTCCAATAAAGTATTTGTCTTCTAACAGTTCTCAAACACTATTTTTTCCTCAATGCGCAGTTTTCCTCTTAAGACCCAAACCCCTTTTTAAGCCATAATCTTTACATTTTGTAAATATAATTTTTTGGCTATTTTTCCACAAATTGGTACATTATAAGTAATAAAATTTTTCATCAAAATTTGAAAAATTGCACAGTGAAGGGTTAATAAGGAAACTGATCGGAAGATCATTGTGGGATACGAGGTATGGCTCGCGCACCATTGATACATAAATTTAGTACATAATATCCAAGGGGCATTCCATGTGAAATCGAACAGCAAGAAAAGTATTTTATATTTGGAATTGATATCTTAGGGAAAAACTGGTTGGAAACTTTCATTTCTGCGCAATATCAACTTCCTCTGTTCAACAGTATGCATTATATTAAATATATTGAATATAGTATATTTTCCTTACACTCCCACTTTTCACAGAATTATGAAAATAGGGCCTTCATTTCTTAATAGTTGTTAAGATACTACTATATATTGGGAGTATCAAAAATTAATGGCAAAACTTTATGAATGGATTACTCATACAGAGAGAAAAAGAACATGGGTCTGGATATGCATTACTGGAGTGATGCGAACTTTGCTTGGTCATCACGTTCTCCTGACTTTTACCTTGGGGACAGGTTAATATTTGACTGCTGTTGATAATGTGCGCACATTGTGGCAGCCTGCCAGACAGTACAAATGCATCATGCATTTTTGATCGTGTCCAGCACTGAATGCGAAGAAGAGCCGAGGCCTGTTTTCAGGCAGGAAGAGATCACATTGAGCATTTCATCTGATACATGAACAGTGCGTTCCAGCTAGCATTGCAGACTTACTCAGTGTAACAGTGTTATTAAAGGTCGAATAAAACTGTAATTATGTATTTCCAGACCCATGTTGTCATACCCTTTTTTTATTTCCTTCTCTGTATAATAATGAACTCATGCCTAAAATTTAGCTGTTAAATTTTGATATCTTCATGGGGGTGATTATTGTTTTAAAGAGGGAGTACCACTAGGCATTGGTTGTGGCATCATACACAACCATTAACCCGGCTCAAGAGAGATAGGGTCACTGTCCCCATCCTTAAGTAATTCTTGTCTGGCGCATCCACGTTGTGGGGGTAGGTATCCTCCACATCAGTAGGCTGGTGTGAAAGAGAGCTAATTTCAGGCAGGGACCCAGTCTCACGGGTTATAACGTCAAATCCATGCCCAGGGTTACGGGTAAAAACCTTAACAGCATCTTAGGTAGAGAAGGAGACCTTCGGAATGGTGAAAATGGTGGATGAGGCAACCTATCCTCTCTGGGGAAAATTAGAAGAGGAAACCACTGCCTTGTGGAGAAGAGGGATCTTCAAAGGCTAAGGGAGAAAACCCCGAAAGAAAATTCTCAGATGCGTTAGGCTTAGCAGGTCAGCAGATGAGTAAATTTGTACTTGCTTTCAGCTATAATACAAACTTCGGATGGCAGTTTAAAAATGGAATTGACAAGTCTCTGGCTACAGTTGCATAGTATGATGGTAATGTTGACGTTCGTGCAAGTGTTAGATCAGGGAACAAAACCCAATTTGCAACAATAAATATTTTAACAATGAATGAGAAGGAAAATGAATTGATCGACCTAATGGAGAGACGAAAACTCGACATCCTGGGATTAAGTGATGTAAAATGGAAAGGGGAAGGAACGAAGAAACTAAGAAAGGGGTACACCTTGTACTGGATGGGTAACAGTAAAGAAATGGAGTGTGATTTATAATGAATCAGAATGTTGAACTAATACCTGAAGTTGAGTATGTAAATAAAAGAATTATAATAATGCACATACGTGTAAAGAAGGAACTACTGAAGATAGTATAGGTGTATGCTCCACAGACAGGATGTAGCGTGGAAGAAAAAGATGACTTCCTCAATGAACTGGAAACACATAATTGGAGATGGGATCATGATAATGGGAGATCTGAATGCTCATGTGGGAACTGATAGAATGGGATACGAGAATGTTCTGGGCCCACATGGGTATACCCTTTTTTTATTTCCTTCTCTGTATAATAATGACCTCATACCTAAAATTTAGCTGTTAAATTTTGATATCTTCATGGGGGTGATTATTGTTTTAAAGAGGGAGTACCACTAGGCATTGGTTGTGGCATCATACACAACCATTAACCCGGCTCAAGGGAGATAGGGTCACCGTCCCCATCCTTAAGTAATTCTTGTCTGGCGCATCCACGTTGCGGGGGTAGGTATCCTCCACATCAGTAGGCCGGTGTGAAAGAGAGTTAATTTCAGGCAGGGACCCAGTCTCACGGGTTATAACGTCGAATTCATGCCCAGGGTTACGGGTAAAAACCTTAACAGCATCTTAGGTAGAGAAGGAGACCTTCGGAATGGTGAAAATGGTGGATGAGGCAACCTATCCTCTCTGGGGAAAATTAGAAAATAAATATAGAACCGTTAATACAGAATATACAGACAGCAAGACTAAGATGGTTCGGACATGTAAAAAAGAATGGGAAAAGAACAGGTAGCAAGAAGCGAATTAGAAAGAGAAGTTAAGAGAAAGAGACCAGTTGGATCAGATTTGGAAGGACATTAGAAAAGAAGGTGGAGAGAAACTGTTGTACTTTTGTATCAGAAATAACCTGATAATCCAGAACACATGGTTTATGAAGAGGAATAGCCATAAGATCAGCCGATATAGTTGGGATGGACAGTATGGATCACTCATTGATTTTATAATAACAGACCGAGAATGGGGAAGATAAGTCACGAATATGAAGATAATCCCCAGTGAAAGTATGGAAGGTGATCACAGATTATTAATTGTGGAATTAAAACAAGTAAAAATCCCTAAAATTGTACTGAAGAAGAAACCAAGGATCAGGATTTGGGAATTGAAGGAGGAGGATAAAAGAATGACATTCCAAGATTGTAAAAAAGGAAGTTGCCCAACACAAAAATACAAAGTAGAGAAGAAGAGTGGGACAATTTAAGACAGACATTTGTGGAAACAGCAACTGAGGTATGCTGAAAAACAAAAGCAAAGGTTAAGGGAAAGGAGGCACAGTGGTGGACAAACAAAATAAAAAAAGAAATAAAAGACAGGAACAAGGTGAAAAAAGAAATGGATAAGGAAAAGCAAAAAAATGTACCAGAGGGATAAGAATAAGATAGAATGGTTATGTGTGGAATACAAGAGGAGTATCAAGGAAGAAAAGGAGAAATGTTGAGGAGAGTTTACAAACAAAATTGAGCAACATAATCGAGGAAATCAAAAACTATTGTACAGAGTAATAAAAGAAAAAAGTGAAGGCATTAGAGAGAAAAGATGGATTTATAGTACATGACAAAAAGAGTTTTCAGAAGGTGATGGCAAAGTATTTTGAAAAACTTGTAACGAGGATGACTGCTCGGAGGAAGGAGATAAAAATATGGAAATAATAGATGGAGAAAAAGAAAAGAACCTGATAACGTGGTTGGAACTTGAAAGGGCAGTGAAAGCAATGACCAAAGGTAAAACACGTGGAAAAGACGAATTCAATGCTGATATGATTAAGGCAGCAGCAAGCAGTGGACTACATGGGCTATACCGAGGCCTCAATGCCATATGGAAGGATGAAAGGATATCTGAAGATTGGCAACAAGGAAACATTGTACCATTATTCAAAAAAGGAAATAGGAAGAAATGTGAAAATTTTAGAGATATAAACCTATTATCACATGGGCTAAATATAATTGAGAAAGTCAGACAAAAGACTGAAGGATGTAATAGAAACACAAAGAAAGAACAATATGGCTCTAGACCGAATAGATCAACAATAGACTTGATATTTACAGTGCGAATGATAATGGAAAACCATCAGGAAAAGAACATGGAAATCATCTTAGTATTTTTGGATTTGGAAAAAGCTTATGATACAGTGAAGGGAAAACATGTACGGGAATGCTTACTGAAAAGGAATGTACCAAAATCATTAATTAACAAGATAAAAATGTTGTATCATGAGAGTAAAAGCAGTGCACAAGTGGGAAGTGGTGATTGAAACATTTTATACAAAAAAAGGCCTCAAGCAAGAAAGTGCACTGTCGTCATTATTGTTTATTATATTGATGGATGAAATCATACAACGTGTAAAACAGAGTATCAGTAGTGATGAAGCGAATGCTTTGGTATTTGCAGATGATGTGGTAATTTGGGGAAAGGGAGAATAGGAAGTACAAAGGAGACTGGACATTTGGAATGACAATCTGAAGGAGTTTGGAATGGTAACTAGTAAAAGAAAACTGTAGTTGCACTGTGGAAAAGAGAAAAAGAGAAGCCAAGTGAACATGGATGGAGAACAGTTAGAAAATGTAGAACAGTTTACTTTATCTGGGTAGCATTATTAATAGAAGTAATGAAATCAACCCTGAAATTAATAACAGACGAAGTAAAGGTACAATATTTTATCAGCAAGTCAGAGAGCTTTTATGGAATGACAAAGTACCCAAGAGAACACAATTAAAATTTTGGACATGTAAAAAAGAATGGGAAAGGAACAGGTAGCGAGAAGCGAATTAGAAAGAGAAGTTAAGAGAAAGAGACCAGTTGGTTCAGATTTGGAAGGACATTAGAGAAACTGGATTCGATGTGGCAGAAGTAATGGTGCAAGAAATGTTGAAGAACAAAGGAGTGGAGGAGGCTTGTTAACCACACCTGGGCGACTGGAGTGGGACATGGATGATGATAAGTGGGCAACCATCCTCTATTTTAATCAGAGGGGAAAAATTGGAAGGGGTCCAAAACTTTGAAAAATGAAGGCATCAGCCAAAGAAAGACAAACACCATGAAGTACATGAAAATAAATGACTCCCCAGGCTTTGAAAACCAAATACTCTCAGGGCCGGAAAAGAACCAGAGTTGACCAAGGGAGATAGGATAGATGAAAGTTTGAGAGTCACTCTTATGACTGACTGGTAGGCGATACCGTGGATGTTATTCTACCGCCCCAACGCACAGAGAGATGAATTCTAATACAACCTGTAGAATACAATTATAACTGTCTTAGGAATTTAGTTCCTTAAACACATGCTCTGAAAACATATTTCGTTTGGCAAACTTCCCCAAAACTGGGAGGAAAAAAAAATTTGAAAGCCACTAGTTTCCTCTTCAAAGCAGGAGACAAACTGCATTCACAAAACACACGTTTTATTCCATTTGGTCCGGTCCAACCCAAACAGTTCCAGTAAATGTCAATCAAGAAAGGAAGAAAACACATACCAACATTTCCTTGTTAAAATTCTATTTATTCAAGTATAATAAAGTTTACATTCACTATCCAACCATTGTTCTCTTCCTGCCTCTAGCTCTCACTTCTTCCAACTTTCTTACAACATCTGCAGCACGTTTTGTATTGCACTGTGAATATGACTCGAGTATCGCTGGGAAGAGCTCTTCGGCATTAGCATGCGTGCTGATTAAAGCCTTTTCGAGAACATACAAGTCCACAGCTTTATCCTCGGCCACTGGATCTGCACTGCTCAGGCCAAAGTCTATGAACACCAGATAGCGACCATTCACATCCTCGCAGTTCACTACCAGAATATTCGAGGTGGTGAGGTCTCCATGAATTATATTACTGGAATGCATTTTCGCAACTGACTTACCTATTTCTTCCGTAATAAACTGAATGTCTTTCCTTGTACTATTACCATCTCCATTCTGTGCCAGTTCCTCAAGGTAGTCTTTAACTGTCTTAGAATTCACAATCTCTTCCATAAAAATGCACCTTCTGTAAAAGTCCACTAAGTACATAGCTGGAGTACGTACACCTGCAACACAAATTTACAGAACATTAATTCAGACGTCTCTTCTTCTACTTATTCTACCAAACTGACTATCTACTATTATCACAGAGGGTTTTCTTTAATTGAAAGGGTCTAAATCCATTAATGACTTAAAAACAAAGCTAAGTAGAAAGATGCACAAATGAGAAGTTATATATAGAAAGATAGAAGCAGGAATAGTATAAGCAAAATTATAGGTCTGCACCAGAAAAGGACAAAAAGGATCAGCATGAGAAGAGGGAGCAAAAGATATGGAGAAGAGTACAATCTCCATACACTGCCATCTTCAAGTAGACAGGCTTTCTCCTCAGCAATCCAGTTTTTCTATTTTTTTTTCCAGCCCCCAACAAGCTCGATTCTGTTTCCCAGCCTCAGTGAGAAGGACAGGCTTCAACACTCACGGAGCGACCATCTTTATGTCTTGTTGAGGAAAGCACGGGATAAGAAGAAAGCTGGATAAATAAAGGAAAAGGTGAGAGAAAAAAAAAGATTAAAATTAATACAAATGGTAAAAGATTAGAAACAGAGGACAAACACAAAAGGAAAGAAGGAACCCAAAGGTCATTCACCAACCACAAAGAGAAAGAAATCTGAACAATTCAGTTCATACTGTTCTTGAAAAATAATATATAAGGTTAGATCAACAAGTTTCCAGACTAGCTCTGTATTGTGCCAACAGATGGCAGCACAAGGTTGCACTAGCAACTATGCTGACCTTCAACCTCCACATGGCAGTGTGGCAGGAGACATCACTCGGTTAATGATGGGAGTTGTTATGGTGGTGTATGTGTGATAGTCTGTGATTACATCATGGATAGAAAGGCATAACGAAGTAGCATAAAATTTTGCGTTAAACTGCAAATTGGCCACAGACACACTGAACATGCTTTAGCAAGCATACAGCAATGAGTTGTGCCCAATATTTCGAATGGTATAGGTGCTTCAGAGGTAGAACAATATCCTTTGAAGATGAGAAGTGATCTGGAAGACCTTCCATGAGCCCACCAAAAATGCGGGATAAATCCAGAAACATGCGAGAATTGCCTGCGGATGATCAATGACATTGTAAGACATCATTACTGTGTTGTATGAGCCAGTGCGGACAATCCTAACATCAGAACTGACATGCACAGTGTTAATTTGATTGCTAACCCCTGAGCAGAACATCTCAGGGTGCCAAGACCTCTGTCCTTCATGTCTGGGATCATCAGTGGTGATGAGTCTCGGATCTATGGCTACAACCCTGAGATAAAATATAAAGCTCGCCAAAGCAAAATTCAATATCTGCGGCCTGTTCAGTTAAACGCAAAAATTTAAAATACACACATGCATGTACAGTATTTACAAAAATTACCACTATAACAATTGTTAACATCCTGCCTTATCAAGGTTGATTGCACAATCAGAGAATATGGAGGAATGTTCAGGTAAATATAATAATAAAAATTGTATTTTACCTTTTCATTTTTATTGATCTTCAACAACAGTTAATAATGTTATCCATATTATCACTCTCATTATTATCTGCTTTTATTATATGAACAAATAAACTATTTTATTTATTTATTACTAGCTGATGTACCCGTGCTTTGCTACGGAATTCTAAATTTTATACAGAATTCTAGGTTAGGTAGTGTAAACGTTGTGAGCAAGACTGTATTAAGTTGCATAGCTCTTAACGTTGCCCTAGAAACACGACGGGGAAGTCACCAACGACTTTTCTCATATGAAGACTGGGTTAGGGAATTTTCACTGTAATAGTAGGCCAGCTTGCCTACCGTCAGTCACGATCAGGTTGGGGAGTTTTCATTATAATGGAAGACACTCACTCTCAGCCTGCCTTTATAGATTCTCAGAAAGACCCTCTTAGTGGTTTTCCCAACTGAAATGAACATGGGTCATTACACTGACGTCAGTAGGAATGGCGCGATTAAAAGCAATGCTTTCATATGAAATACTCGATCAAATGAGAAACCACACATTTTCTCACTTTTAACGAACAGTACAATGCTGCCGAACTAACAGTCCAAAGCTACTGAGCTGGAATGACCAAGACGCAGACATCCGTGATCCGTGAACAATCTTCATCCTTTTTTCGGCGGAGGGTTCGAATAGTGGATAGTCCCAAGGCAAAAACTATGACCGTTTACTTATCTGTTTCCTGGGAGTACCCGATGAGTTGGAAAATCTCAATTCACTACACTGGCGGGGAAGGAACTATCTGACGTGGAGGCAATTTTTCCTCCAAGCCAGAGAAGAAACCACATCTTCGCTGCTAATTTGGAATAAAGTTAATGCAGATTTAATAAAAGTGAAGAGGAAGAAGCATTTCTTAAGAAACGGCTCTTTTCAGGGTTGAATTTTGAGTTATTTAGTGAATTGTGGTAATATAATTTGGAATAGGCCTAAATTGTAATTCTAGACCAGTCCTCTGACTTAAGAGCGCACACTGCTCATTCAAAACAGCGCACCAGAGTAGGTATTGAATAGCTGGCTTACTATGATGAACCAGTGTGTTGCGTACCAGCAGTATCAGAAAATGTACGAACCAGAGGAATGGCATGCTAAAGAAGAAAGTTATCTAACTCCTCAGCTATTCCCGCCAATATTCAGTTAGGCTGTTATACTCGGTATGCAGTAGTAATCCCATCTATCGGAGGAAGGAACTATCTGACGTGGAGGCAATTTTTCCTCCAAGCCAGAGAAGAAACCACATCTTCGCTGCTAATTTGGAATAAAGTTAATGCAGATTTAATAAAAGTGAAGAGGAAGAAGCATTTCTTAAGAAACGGCTCTTTTCAGGGTTGAATTTTGAGTTATTTAGTGAATTGTGGTAATATAATTTGGAATAGGCCTAAATTGTAATTCTAGACCAGTCCTCTGACTTAAGAGCGCACACTGCTCATTCAAAACAGCGCACCAGAGTAGGTATTGAATAGCTGGCTTACTATGATGAACCAGTGTGTTGCGTACCAGCAGTATCAGAAAATGTACGAACCAGAGGAATGGCATGCTAAAGAAGAAAGTTATCTAACTCCTCAGCTATTCCCGCCAATATTCAGTTAGGCTGTTATACTCGGTATGCAGTAGTAATCCCATCTATCGGAGTTGAATGTCAGCATAAGAGACAAAGAACATTACAACAAACAATGGTCAGTGTAATGTTATTGTTGATTAATGTTACGCGCTTTCGATATTGTAGGCCTTCACATTATTGTCTTCCGGTTCTGAAATACCACTCTTATCATAGTCGTACGGTAAAACTGAATAAAACATAAATTATCAGAAATTGTATTCTCTATAACTTTTGTTATGTAGTACTTTTCCATAGGACCAAGAACATAGGTATTTAAAAATTAAATTTTAGGTGCCTTCCCCTAAACTACCATTTCACCCAGGGTAAATAACATTGTTTATAGCTTAAACTGTAGTTTCTTATTCCCCGACTCTATATACCGATTTTCATCAAGTTCTGTTTACCCATTTTGTCGGGGCTCGGCGTTGATATGGACTTAGCAACAAAAATCCAAATTCATGAATATCTGTGTTATCATAGCCGATACGGTAAAAATATATAAGACGTAAATGATCAGAAATGTAATTTTATATAACTTTAGTTATGTAGTATTTATCGATATGACCACTAATAATATAAATATTTGAGAATTGAATTTTAGGCCTTCCCCTAAACTACCATTTTACCCAGCGTGAATAAAATGATTTATAGCCTAGATTGTAGCGGCTCACCCCCCGACTTTACATACCAATTTTTTTAAAATTCTCTTCAGCTGTTTTCTCGTGATGCGTGTACATACATACATACAGACAGACAGACAGATAGAAATTACGGAAAAGTAAAAACTGCATTTTCTTGTTACTGTGGACATCATCGATACAGAAATACCATTCTTTTCAAATTCTGAGCAATGTACAGACAAAACTCTTATTTTATATATATATAGATGTTGCAAATTAACAATATATTATATTCAATGTAATAAATAAAATACCAAGCACGGTAGCTCAATGAGCAAGACTATTGTGCATTTGGGAGAGTGCAGATTTGAGTCCTACCTAGGCCAACCTAAAAATTGTTTTCCATGGTTTTCCATTTCCAACGACAAGGAAAATGCTGGGTCGGAACCTTTGAGATTAGGCCACAGACAAACTCCATCCAAAATCCCTCACATACCATTCCTTGGGAAAAGTTGCCAATCTGAGTTTACCCTGCAAAACATGGATTTAAAAAAGAAAGAAATACAACAAAATAAATCCAGCTATTAGTGAGAGAGATACTGTAGAGCTTGTCCATGAAATCGATCCAAACGATTTTGATGATGACTTGGCCATACATCTTCCTCTTCTTGTATTCATTCATGGGTGGGGTGGACTTACTCAACAGAATGAAAGGGAAGTACGGTACAAAGAAATGGACAGTACGATCCATTCATAACTTTTTTGACTTTGCAGTTAATGCTTCTTGGATGCAGTAATGCTAGGCTGTGATTGAAAATGGATGGCCAAGGAAGGACACTTTAAAATATTTCTGGTCAGGTTAGATATTGACAAAAATTTGATTTTCTTCAATGATATCAATGTGAACAAGGATGATGATGATGAAGAGGTGGAATATATTCCACATGGAGGAAAAAGGTCTCAAGTCCCAACACCATTTGCTGCCTCGTCAAGTAAGAACTGCGATGGCTGCTCACCTACCTCAAATGATGGACAAAGAACAAATCTAAGTGTAGAAACCAGAGATGCAAGAATTTAACATTTATTCAGTGTTGCGAATGTAAATTATTTTCGTGTTTCACATTTTCTCAGAACTGTTTTATGGAATTTCACACGAAGTGAACTTTGAGATTGTTTTCTAAAAATATTTTTTGTGGTTGTTTATGGTTTAATTTCTAATAAAAAGTGTCTATTATATCTGTACCGGGAGGTACACCCCTACACTGCAAGTTTAAATTGTGCGCCTAAAAATACTCCTTTACTGGAGAAACTGTGAACTAGGCCTTCATCTAATTTGAATTTTCCTCAGAAGATGGCACTACAGTAAATTGTGTAATTTTGAAGTTTTTCTGAACTGTGTTAATTTCGAAGTGTTTTGTTGGCTATCTAGCAAGAAGTGTGGACATTCTCTTCTAGATGTCTCCATAGAGAAAAGACTATGATTACGCACCCTGGTGCGAAGTGAAGGAACTGTATTTGAAGAAATTTTGTATTCTTAAAGTCTGTTCTTTGATAAATTTCTTTCATTCTTGTTTTGGGCTGGCAATATTGATCTCTGCTTCTGCCAGTTTTGAATTCGGCCAATCCCTAATTTTCTGGACTTAATTTTCTACCAATGAGATATTTCTTCTTTGATTCTGTATGTAATTTTTCCATCCACCAATAAACGAAATGGGTGGGGCTGTTTTCCTTCCTAAAAGGCCTCGAACATTCCACGAGGGTATATAAACTGCTGATTTTTTGGTCTCGGGGCCACTTCAGTAACATCTTTCGCAGTGTGTGAACATATATAGCAGGGGGCGGGAAGCGCCTCTTTCTTCGAGCAGCGGTTCATCTACAAGGTAATGGCAGGTTAACATCTTTATGTATTGCTAGCTCAGCAGTTTAACCCTCGGGGCAGGTTCGAAACTTTTCTCATGTAACCTATCTTTAAAATGTAATAGACATTTGGTAAAATTTTGTCTCTTTAACTACTAATTGGGATAGAGTGTGCCTAACCCTCTCGAGCTCCCACTCATATTGTTTTGAGGTGACTACGTTTTCATAACCGTTTTTCTTCTCTTCGTAATGTAATAAAATTTTCTTATCGTGTCACCTTCATAGTATGGGATTAGCCCCTGTATAACTGGCCGAGTGCCACCTAGGTTTTAAGAAGTTTCATGTAGGAGTGCAAGCTACGCCTCCAGTCAAGTTGGTTTGTTGGGCCATTTAATTAACCCAGTGTTTGTTTTCTTCATGTGAAGGCCCTGTAGGTTGGGTACAAGATACCCCTGTTTTACGGTATGTGTGCCTTAAGGGCAGTTAGGAATAAAGGTTGTTTTAGCCTTTGACAGGCTGGTAAAATTGAGAGCGAGTCTGCTCTGTTCATCTTAACATTGTAATTGGGAGTAGGAGCAAGAGCTCCTTGTACTTAGGGGTTTTCTGCCCTGTAACCATTGTGGTGGTGAGCTGAGAGCTCATAAATTAATCTTGGGCCTCTGTAAATTCTTAAATTGTTAATCTGCTACTTGGTACCTGTTACATCTTTGTTATTTGTTGTCATTTGTTGATTTTGAAAAGAAAATATAACCTTTGTTAATGTTTTAAATTAACTTTAATTTCGTAAGTTGAGACCTATTCCCACCCGCACCTTCTTTCACCTCTGCTGATCCACAAAAACACGGTAACAAGTGGTAGCAGAGCGTGGTTGAATGGGTCTCAATTAAGCCCCTTTTGACGGCGAAATAGTCTATCGAACTCTAAGTATTTCCTCAGTCGCTGGATTTTTTTTAAAATTTGTAAAATCCTTTCTATCATGTCTGGCCCTAGCGAAGTCCTCCATCCCGGCCACTTGCACAAGGAGGAATTTTCCTATAAACTCCCCATTACAAAGGTCGAATCTGGTGGCATGCGTGTTCAAGGGATTGTGAAATGTAAGGTTCCGACTGGTTGCCCCTTTCAAGTGGTTTCTTTTGAGTGATGATCATTGTTTTGGTCGTGTGACATCAACCTTGTTATTCATTTCGAGTGCTTCTTAACTACACTTTTCCTATCGGTTGCCCTTTTTAGATGTAGTTGTTGGGCGAGGTCGTTGGGTATGTTCATGGGCTAAATTCTTTGTGATAGACCTACTCTCATTGTATAGGCACTATGCCTTCAGGTCAACTTCTCCTTATCTCTCCTGTTAAGCCTTGCTGGGTGTCACCTTTGATGGTCGTCTGCTATGACAAAATGTGTATATTTCATTTGCACGTCTTATTTTTCTTCCTGGGTCGGGCATTTCTCTGCCCAACTCTTCCCGTGTATCTAATGAGCTTTGTGACGTTCAGGTGTTGCTTACGTCCTAGTTCTCTGTAATGGAAGCCTTCTATGTTGTGTGGAATCTAAGTTTCTTGGGACCTGTAGCCTTCTTTAGGCAGGATCTGGTCGTAGAGTACTCTAATTTTGTGGCACGTATTGGTTGGTAAGGTTGCGTGATTGCGAGGTTTGCAAACGAAGTATGTGTTCCTTTCGCCCAACATTCTGTTGTGTCTTCACTTTATATGTTCCTCCCATCGGTGATGGGTCTGATGGGGTAAAGCTTCCAACATACTTAAAGTGGTCTCCGTCATGATTTTTGATCTTCCTGTTTTTGTCCTCACGACGTACACATTTCTTGGTCTCTCTTCTCTATTTTTTGACAGTGCCTACTCGGTTGAGGAATTTTGCTTTCATTTGAGATGTGTTTCTACTCTTTCGACCCGCTATCCGGTCCCCCTGCTCAAGTACACCCATGATGTCTTTTGTATTTTGATGCTTTGTAGGGTCATATTTTTGTGTAATAGGGGATCTTGTATGGGAGTTATAGGCTCCTTTCTCTTTTGTGAATTAGGGTATTTATGATGTAAGAGAATGGGAGGATGTATTGGGAGTAGGTTGCTCCTTTTGGGTATTGATGCATCTTCTCGTGGTATTTCTTGTCTGTATTGTGAGGTCATGGTGTTACCTCTTTTCATGTGTAATTTGTCTTTTAACATGGGTGTAACGAAGTCACCCCAGAGTGATTATCCCCGGTAGGACGTTTATATCGGTATGAGGCGTGTTTCGGCCTTTGGATTTATCGATGAGGTTCTACACATTAATTACTCCTGGGAGTTGTGCCTTTTCTTTGGGGCAGGCTCTTATACAGTAGTAAACCATCTGAATCGTTAATTTGAGGTTCATCCCTGTGAAGTTCTCGATAATTTTATTTTTTATTTTATTTTACCATCTCAGGAATTCCTCCTGGGAAGTAGGTGCCATTCATTTTCTTCTGTTAAATTCTTTCGGGAGTGTATCATAACAGTCTTCCCTCATAGAATGTTACCGAAATTCTGTGTCCCCTTATTTTTGGATTCGGCGTTTTCATATCGTAAGCTGAGTTGCTCTTTCTTCTCTTTGTACCCTGGTAATGAACTAGATATGAGTATGGACGGATGTCCACCCATTTAAATGTCGGGGATCTATACTTGTTTAAAAGGTGTGTTCCCGCGGGCAAGCTTGCCCCCAGATTCCATGGGCCATGTGTCATTTTAGTTTTTTGACACTTGTTACATTCTTAGTGAGTAACCCAGCCACCGAGAGGATCTTTAGGGTTCACCTGTCTCAGGTGAAAACCTGTGTATATTACTTGCTTATTGGATCTTTAACATCCTGTAAAAAAACCCAAAGGTTATATTTTTGGGTTTTATTTTTAAGGCCTTCTGCCCTGTGTTTGTCCTTCTACCTTGTACAACTATGTAAAACCTTCCCCATGGTTACTCTGCTGTCCTTGCCCAACGGCCATTACCAAGCTCCCGCCTCCTGCTAAACCACACCCGTGGCTTTAAAAGAAAAGAGTTCACGCCGCTGGCCCCTCTGCCTCAACACTTAGATTGTAGAAATAAATAGTCACCAACAAATTCTGCCGCCGATGTTTTAATATTTCAGTGCCCCCTCTGTCATCAGCCTCCGTGCTGCAACTAGAACGGAGATTGGGCCCCCTTCGCTCCTGTGAAGACGCATTGAGGACGGTGTGCCGGAGACCATTTCCTGGCACTGGCTGATGTGCGGCGCCCCTTCCGCCAACTCTTCTGGGGACTTAAACTTCACCTCTCACCTGCGGCGTGCAGCACGACTACCCCTCTCATAGTACGGGAGAGCGGTATCTCTGGGTACTTGAGGGGTCCGAGTGGCCTTGACGGGATATCGGCAGCGGCGGCAGGTCTGGCCGTCAAGATTCAACAGCATGTAACGAACTTCAACAGCTACATGGACAGTCTGTATCTTCAGTTAATACAGTTTGGCTTCACAAGCAACTTTGGGTGGATATTAAAAAAAAAAAAAAAAAAAAAAAACCACACATTCCTTTCAAGTATTGAAGTTTTTTTTTAAATTGTACTACAAAAGAAACTCTAAAGATGGACTTAAACTTCGGCTACTGGAAAATTTTATTTTCTTCTATATTCTTCTTCAACTAATTTCAATAATCAACACAAAAGTCTTGAACATTTCCTTGGAAAATAATTTCCTGCTAAATTCTTCTGTGTCATCCCGTGGAAGGACTTATGGTGGGGGAGGTCTGTACCGGGAGGTACACCCCTACGCCGCAAGTTTAAATTGTGCGCCTAAAAATACTCCTTTGCTGGAGAAACTGTGCACTAGGCCTTCACCTAATTTGAACTTTCCTCAGAAGATGGCACTACAGTAAATTGTGTACTTTTGAAGTTTTTCTGAATTGTGTTAATTTCAAAGTGTTTTGTTGGCTATCTAGCAAGAAGTGTGGACATTCTCTTCTAGATGTCTCCACAGAGAAAAGACTATGATTACGCACCCTGGTGCGAAGTGAAGGAACTGTATTTGAAGAAATTTTGTATCCTTAAGTCTGTTCTTTGATAAATTTCTTTCATTCTTGTTTTGGGTTGGCAATATTGATCTCTGCTTCCGCCAGTTTTGAATTCGGCCAATCCCTAATTTTCTACCAATGAGATATTTCTTCTTTGATTCTGAATGTAATTTTTCCATCCACCAATAAACGAAGTGGGTGGGGCTGTTTTCCTTCCTAAAAGGCCTCGAACATTCCACGAGGGTATATAAACTGCTGATTTTTTCGTCTCGGGGCCACTTCAGTAACATCTTTCGCAGTGTGTGGACATATATAGCAGGGGGCGGAAGCGCCTCTTTCTTCGAGCAGCGGTTCATCTACAAGGTAATGGCCGGTTAACATCTTTATGTATTGCTAGCTCAGCAGTTTAACCCTCGGGGCAGGTTCGAAACTTTTCTCATGTAACCTATCTTTAAAATGTAATAGACATTTGGTAAAATTTTGTCTCTTTAACTACTAATTGGGATATAGAGTGCCTAACCCTCTCGAGCTCCCACTCATAATGTTTTGAGGTGACTACGTTTTCATAACCGTTTTTCTTCTCTTCGTAATGTAATAAAATTTTCTTATCGTGTCACCTCCATAGTATGGGATTAGCCCCTGTATAACTGGCCGAGTGCCACCTAGGTTTTAAGAAGTTTCATGTAGGAGTGCAAGCTACGCCTCCAGTCAAGTTGGTTTGTTGGGCCATTTAATTAACCCAGTGTTTGTTTTCTTCATGTGAAGGCCCTGTAGGTTGGGTACAAGATACCCCTGTTTCACGGTATGTGTGCCTTAAGGGCAGTTAGGAATAAAGGTTGTTTTAGCCTTTGACAGGCTGGTAAAATTGAGAGCGGGTCTGCTCTTTTCATCTTAACATTGTAATTGGGAGTAGGAGCAAGTGCTCCTTGTACTTAGGGGTTTTCTGCCCTGTAACTATTGTGGTGGTGAGCTGAGAGCTCATAAATTAATCTTGGGGCTCTGTAAATTCTTAAATTGTTAATCTGCTACTTGGTACCTGTTACATCTTTGTTATTTGTTGTCATTTGTTGATTTTGAAAAGAAAATATAACCTTTGTTAATGCTTTAAATTAAATTTAATTTCGTAAGTTGAGACCTATTCCCGCCCGCACCTTCTTTCACCTCTGCTGATCCACCAAAACACGGTAACAATATCTGTCCATTTTTATTTATGGTATTAAAACATGCCAGATCGTACAAAATTGAAAAATGATTACACTTTGTTCTAAGATTTTCCTCACTGCAAAATTGCATGTAAAGAAAAATCATGCTTGTGTCTCATTTCTATGCCCAAAACCTCATAAATAAACAGCTTTTCCAAGCTGTGCATCAGTAATCATTTCCTTGGGACTCAAGAGGTGAAGAAACAAATATTCTTGACAAACCTTAAAGCAGTTAGTACAGTCAATAACAATGATAGAGACAAAAGACAAATCGATGGACCACAACATCACGGCATACAAAGTCTGTGATAAAGTAAATATTGTAAAGCTAGCTCCGATCATCACTATTAAGGAGCTCTGTTATAGAAAAGTGGGTTCCAAAAGTTATTCATGTGAAACTGCTGGAACAATACAAAGTATGAAAAAAATGTTCTGTTGCACAGGATACAAAACCTAGTTCCACCATTACAATCTCGAGACAATATGTGTAATGGCATCAAAAGGAGCATGCAAGAAATTTAGAAATATGCCTGCCTTTTGCGGGGATCTGGATTCCGTGATCTCAGCATCAAAGTTGGTAGCCTCAACTGATATCAGTGCCTGGATTGGCTGTGCCCAGGCAGCATTTACTAGCTTAAGTGTGGTACTTATAGAAAACAAAAACCACCAGCCTGAAGACCAAAGTGAGGGTTTATAATTGTGTTGTATACTTAATTCTGTATAGTTCTGAAACCTGGATATTGTTAGCTGCACACTTGCGTAAGCTGGAGGTTTTTCAAATGTGATGTTTATGTAGAATTCCTGGCGTCTCACTTTTACACTGTTGGATGAACTCAAGAGATTAGAAAGACATGTTCTAATCAACAGGTCATCAAGGTTGAAATTAGAGAGTTGCAACTATTGGTTTGGACATAATCTGCAGGATGGAGAAAATACAACTTCCAAAACAACTATTGGATCGTCCTTCCAGTTGGAAAAATGTACGCAATGCTCCAAAGAAAATGTGGACTAGCCAAGTAGTAATAATAATAATGTTATTTGTTTTACGTCCCACTAACTACTTTTTAAGGTCTTCGGAGACGCCGAGGTGCCGGAATTTAGTCCCGCAGGAGATCTTTTACGTGCCAGTAAATCTACCGACACGGGGCTGTCGTATTTGAGCACCTTCAAATACCACCGGACTGAGCCAGGATCGAACCTGCCAAGTTGGGGTTAGAAGGCCAGCGCCTTAACCGTCTGAGCCACTCAGCCCGGCGACTAGCCAAGTAGAAGGAGAGGCCAAGTGTCTGAGATCAATAACAGAACAAGTGAAGAAATCAACCCAAAACAAACTGAACTCCAAGAAGACCATAAAAAATGTGCTTGCCATGGCTGCCATAGAAACAGTCCTACACAATTTCTAGAGCGAATGACTGACTGCACACTGAGGTCAGTCAATGGTGTGTGCGCCGGGCTGAGTGGCTCAGACAGTTAAGGCGCTGGCCTTCTGACCCCAACGTGGCAGGTTCGATCCTGGCTCAGTCCGGTGGTATTTGAAGGTGCTCAAATACATCAGCCTCGTGTCGGTAGATTTACTGGCACGTAAAAGAACTCCTGCAGGACTAAATTCCGGCACCTCGGCATCTCCGAAGACCGAAAAAGTAGTCAGTGGGACGTAAAGCAAATATTATTATTATTATTATTATTATTATTATTATTATTATTATTATTATTATTAGTCAATGGTGTTGTATGGTGAACTGAGATACAAGCAGTGAACAAGACATTTGTGTTGTGATGTGGTATTGAAGGCACCTGCTTCAGATCCCTTAGATAGACTGAATCACAAATATGCAAGTATTTAAACTCGAGCTGGGGAAATCTCAGGCAACTGCACAAATGACAACTCGCCTGGATTGGCAACATGGAGGGACATAATAGAAGGCAGGCCAGAGAGAACGAAAACAGCGAGGAAGACCACATTTCATTTTTAACTGAAACAAGAAATGGGAAAGGGCTCCTTGTTGTGAAAGTCTGCAAGCTATCATCCGAGGAGCAAACCAGACAGATAGCTGATACATTATGAACAGATGGATGGACATTAGGTTAAAGTTAGGATTTAATCCATTTTGTTCAATACACAATGTTAACAAACTTTAAAATTAATACATACATACATACATACATACATACATACATTATCATTATAGACTGTTATGCCTTTCAGCGTTCAGTCTGCAAGCCTCTGAGAATTTACTAAACGTTGCCACAATCCTCAATTTGCAACTAGTGTTGTGGCCTCATTTAGTTCTATACCTCTTATCTTTAAATCGTTAGAAACCGAGTCTAACCATCGTCGTCTTGGTCTCCCTCTAATTCTCTTACCCTCCATAGCAGAGTCCATTATTCTCCTAGGTAACCTATCCTCCTCCATTCGCCTCACATGACCCCACCACAGAAGCCGGTTTATGCGTACAGCTTCATCCATCGAGTATATTCCTAAATTAGCCTTTATCTCCTCATTCCGAGTACCCTCCTGCCATTGTTCCCACCTGTTTGTACCAGCAATAATTCTTGCTACTTCCAAGTCTGTTACTTCTAACTTATGAATAAGATATCCTCAGTCCACCCAGCTTTCACTCCCGTAAAGCAAAGTTGGTCTGAAAACAGACCGATGTAAAGATAGTTTCATCTGGGAGCTGACTTCCTTCTTACAGAATACTGCCGATCGCAACTGCGAGCTCACTGCATTGGCTTTACTACACCTTGATTCAATCTCACTTACTACATTACCATCCTGGGAGAACACACAACCTAAATACTTGAAATTATCGACCTCTTCTAGCTTTGTATCACCAATCCGACATTCAATTCTGTTGAATTTCTTACCTACTGACATCAATATAGTCTTTGAGAGGCTAATTTCCATACCATACTCATTGCACCTATTTTCAAGTTCCAAGATATTAGACTGCAGGCTTTCAGCACAGTCTGCCATTAAGACCAAGTCGTCAGCATAGGCCAAACTGCTTACTACATTTCCACCTAACTGAATCTCTCCCTGCCATTTTATACCTTTCAGCAGATGATCCATGTAAACTACGAACAGCAAAGGTGAAAGATTACAGCCTTGTCTAGCCCCTGTAAGTACCCTGAACCAAGAACTCATTCTACCATCAATTCTCACTGAAGCCCAATTGTCAACATAAATGCCTTTGATTGATTTTAATAATGTACCTTTAATTCCATAGTCCACCAGTATAGCGAACATCTTTTCCTTCGGTACCCTGTCATATGCTTTCTCTAGATCTACGAAACATAAACACAACTGCCTATTCCTCTCGTAGCATTTTTCAATTACCTGGCGCATACTGAAAATCTGATCCTGATAGCCTCTCTGTAGTCTGAAACCACACTGGTTTTCATCCAACTTCCTCTCAACGACTGATCGCACCCTCCCTTCCAAGATGCCAGTGAATACTTTGCCTGGTATACTAATCAATGAGATACCTCGATAGTTGTTGCAATCCTTCCTGTTCCCTTGCTTATAGATAGGTGCAATTACTGCTTTTGTCCAATCTGAAGGTACCTTACCAACACTCCACACTAATTTTACTACTCTATGAAGCCATTTCATCCCTGCCTTCCCACTATACTTCACCATTTCAGGTCTAATTTCATCTCTTCCTGCTGCCTTATGACAATGGAGTTTATTTACCATCCTTTCCACTTCCTCAAGCATAATTTCACCAACATCATTTTCCTCCTCCCCATGAGCTTGGCTGTTTGCAACACCACCAGAATGATTTCCTTTTACATTGAGATGTTCAAAATATTCCCTCCACCTCTCCAGTGATTCCCTGGGATCTATTATGAGTTCAACTGAATTACTCGAAACACTGTTCATTTCCTTTTCCCCTCCCTTCCTAAGATTCTTTATTACTGTCCAGAAAGGTTTCCCTGCTGCTTGACCTAGCCTTTCCAGGTTCTTACCAAAATCTCCCCATGACTTCTTTTTGGATTCAACAACTACTATTTGTATCGCTCTGTTTCTTTCATCTACGTACAAATCCCTGTCTGCCTCGGCCCTTGTTTGGAGCCATTTCTGATAAGTCTTTTTTTTACGTTTACAGGCTGCTCTCACTTCATCATTCCACCAAGATGTTCGCCTTTTCCCATCTTTATACACAGTTGTTCTAGGCATTCCCTTGCTGTTTCTACTACAGCATCCCTGTATGCCACCCATTCACTTTCTATATCCTGGACCTGGTTACTGTCTACTGTTCGAAACTTCTCACTAATCATATCCATGTACTTCTGTCTAATTTCCTCATCCTGGAGATTTTCCACCCTTATTCGTTTGCAGACAGATTTCACTTCCTCTACCCTAGGCCTAGAGATACTTAGTTCACTACCATCGAAAAATCCACTAAAAACTCGTACATTCCTAACAGATTTCCTGGATTCAAAGTCTGTTAAGATATAGTCTATTATGGATCTGGTACCCCTAGCCTCCCATGTGTAGCGGTGAATAGCCTTATGCTTGAAGAATGTATTCGTAACAACTAAACCCATACTAGCACAGAAGTCCAGCAAATGCTTCCCATTCCCATTAGCTTCCATAGGCCTATCTTCCCCACATTTACCAATCACCCTTTCGTATGCTTCAGTTCTATTCCCAACTCTCGCATTAAAATCGCCCATTAGCACTATTCTATCCTTGCTGTTGACCCTGACCACAATGTCACTCAATGCTTCATAAAACTTGTCAACTTCATCCTCATCTGCACCCTCACATGGTGAATACACGGACACAATTCTTGTCCTAATTCCTCCAACTGACAAATCTACCCACATCATTCACCACTCATTTACATGCCTAACAGAAACTATGTTGCGTGCAATGGTATTCCTGATAAAGAGCCCTACCCCAGACTCTGCCCTTCCCTTTCTAACACCCGTCAAGTAGCCTACACTTTATAATCTCCTATATCTTCCTCATTATCTCCCCTTACCCGATTATCACCTACTCCTAGCACATCCAGATGCATCCTCTTTGCTGACTCAGCCAGTTCTACCTTCTTTCTTCCATAAGCCCCATTAATATTGATAGCTCCCCATCGAATTCCATTTCATTCGCCAAGTTGTTTCCAAGGAGTCCCTCGCCTGTCAAATGGGAGTGGGACTCGATTACTCCCATAGGTCCGAGGCTTGCTCAAAAGGTTCTGAGCTCGGTAAATTCACGAAGCAGGATGCTACCCTACTTGCACATAGTCCAAGTGAGGATCTCTCCTCTAATGGGTTATGGTCCTAGCCGCCTGAGCACAAGGAGGGCCATGACTCAGAATATGTCCGAGATGCCCACTCCCATTCCATAGCAACTGGTATCACAACTCTCAGGACCACTTACTAGGCCACTCAGCCGTTGCCCATGGTTCATGAACTAGGATGTGACTACAGTAACCCACAAACATGAACCATAATTATCTAAAATGTAGACATGTTTCGCCCCTAACATACAAATTTGTTTTGAACATCAAAATATAAAAACACTTGTGTGAGAAAGTCCCTTTAGAAAATTATATTTTCTCAGTGTGATCTTCTCTTAAGAGAGTTCTTGTGTTATCTCTTATTATGATATGTAAACATCATTAAAATGTTCTTTGGTTTATGTTCTTGAGGAAATTAAACATAAAAGTACACAAGAACCTCGTTTATCCGGCCCTCATTAACCCGGATCTCCGGTTTATCGGGATCAATAATAAAAATTTATTTTTACTTGTACAGTATTTCTTTTATGGCGTCGATTCTTCTTGAATGTCTTTTCCGCCAAGGATAGTTAAGGACAGGAACTAGAAGTAATTCGGCCAAGGTCTATGAAAGGAATTGAGAATGGAAAGCCATGGAAAACCATTCCCAGGACGGCCGAGGTGGGATTCGAACCCATGCTCTTCTGAATGCAACGCACTATTAATTCAGTAATGATGAATTCGAAAATGAAACCGGCACACCATCAGAAGAAACAATGACATGTGGAGAGGCAAAAATGCAGCTGGACAAACTGATGGCCTCTTTAGAATCCTTGATTGAAACCACACCAGTAGAACTGTTGTTAGTATAACGTCTTCGTGATCATGCTGCATGCAAACGCTACATAAAAATTAATGTAAAACAGAAAAAAACTCGCACATTGTTTTAGTGCATAAAACAGTCGTAAATGTAAGAAAAGTGTTCTTATATTTTTTTGTACAATTGGAAAAAGGTATTACTGTGCAAGTTATATTATTAGATTATATAATATGTACTGTATTTGTTTTATAGTTTATCGGATTATCCGGATTTTCGATAATCCGGATCAGTTCCGGTCCCACTTAATCCAGATAAATGAGGTTCTTGTGTAGTGGAAGTTTGTTGGACCTTATATAACTAATAGTCTTAATATTTTTGACAATTGCAGACCAAGGTTAATGATGTAGGCCTAGTTGTCAAATCTTCTAAGAGTTATTGTTCTGTGAGATGGAACCTATAAGAGGGAAAATTCTGTTAAAATTGTGGAAAACTTGAGATTTTGGCATAAAATTATGAAATAGAAAAGGGGTTGTCTGAACTTGTAATCCAATGGAGTAGCATGTGTGATGTGACTGGTGGTGATCCCACTACTGAATGAAAGTTGTGGCGGTCAGCATGCTCCTAGTGTAGAGTTTGTGTATTGAACAAGGTGTATTAAATCCTATTTTTAACTAGATCTAGTCAATACAGACCAATGTAATGGACATTAGCTTCTGCAGTTACAGGCTGATTGAGAGTTAAGATTACAGTAGATGTTCTACCTAGTGATTTTTCAGGTAAAAATTTTCCTCTAGGATCGGCCACATTTTAAACCCATTCTGTCTGGGTGGTGCCCTTCCATAACGAATACTTCAGAACTAGGCTTGCTACACATACACTTTAGCTGGAACAGTACAGAATGTTCTTGTTTTGTTCTCCACATAATGCAAAATGAAAACTGTATGCTAAATTTTAAACATTTTCTCCTTTATTTAGGGTACGGCTTTTAGAGCCAGGAGTTTCTGAGGACATGTCTGGCTCGCCTGGTGCAGGTATTTCTATTTGAAGCCCATGGGCGACCAGCACCTCTGGGTGCGAGACTGAGATGATGGAGAGGGTGAAACCTGGTGTCGGCACAAAGCGCAATGCATGAGCCACTTATAAGTGTAGAACTTGAACTTTCTGTCATCTATTTGAATGTTGGTTGTACATCTTGCTGATCACAGAATTAAAGTGGGGGTGGGGAAATTGCCTTCAGGATCTTCATCTGTCCCACCTACAGCACACTGCTCTTGCATACAGTAGGCAGTGCTATCAGCATGGCAACAAAGTGGTTCTGGAGGCAAAAACAAATTGAAGGATTTAACCAAAGATTATATGTTGCATATGTCGTTATATTCAGAAGACAGTGATGATGATAGTGACAGTAGTTATTTTAGTGATCTGAGTGGTGGCTATGATGCATAAGATGATGAAAGTGACAGTGACGTCATAGATATTAAAACAGGGTGGTTGGAGTTTGGAACAGTGCGAAAGGCTCTTACTTACTGCCGATGCTGGTTTGCATACATGTACATTCTGAAGATAGTTCTGAACTTATTGATATTTTTTAGCATCTGGATGCAGCGCTACATGAAGGCCGATACAGAACGAGGAAAGGATGAGGAAGAAGAATTTTCTAACATTTCCTTTCTGATGAACTAGCAGAACTGGTAGCATGGGAAAGAGTATGTGTGTCTTTAAACATTTTTTTATTTTTCATGTTAACTTTGTCCTAGCGCAATGATGTTCACACTTAAGGAGAGAAAAATTACTGAAATTACTCAACAGGTGAAAAATAAATACCTTGTTAAGTGTTTATTTAATGGCATCATAAGGTCTCGCTCTATGAACACTGCAGAGAGGTTTTGGAATTGAATTCAGGCTTTTGGGACTAGGCTAGTGATGGGATATTCGATTAATTTGATTCCGTTCATGTTACCGAATCGATACAGTGATCCGATTCACAACACATTAGATTCACCATCCCTATTACATCTGTGTAGTATGTACTGATAGCAGCAACAGCATTCAGTGCTCCCTGCTGCCATCTGGTCTTCATTCTATGAACTGATTTCCTATGTGTCATCCAGCTTTCAGATTCAGGTTTCTCCTCCAGCCATGTCTTCCCATCAAGTTTTGGTGTTACAAAAACCTTTCCCCCACAGTGACACCATTAAATATGTACATAGAATTAGATGAAAAAAATCTGTGCACACAATCATTGATCATCTACATCTAGGACTGTCACCCAGGTGCCAGAATACCTACCAATTGTTTGCCTAGTATTTTTCTTAATTGATTTCAAAGGACTACAAAATTTCACTGTATTCACGGTTTCCTGACTTAACAACTTTTTATTTAAGTTATTGCGCCAGTCAGCTCACTTACTCACTGTCCACTCAAGCAAGTGATCTCGCGATTCAATTATTGAAGTCTTGTGCAATGATGTGACATACAAATTGAGAGAATAATGAGCAGTTCTTCCCAATATAAAACAGACAATGTTGAATGGTCATGAGCATGACTCTTAGGCTGCGTGCACACCGAGCGCGCTTCGCATAGTGTGTCGCGTGTCGGTCAACGCTAAGCGTCACGCTAAGCATAACCAGTGCTTTGTTCCTAAGCCAAGTGTTTACACCGTCCGCGCTCTGCTGTGCTGAACGCCTACCTTACAGCTAAGCGAAGCGCCAGACAACGCGCAGTGTTGGTTAATTGCTTAGCATTACCTAGCTGGTTCTAAAGCTATGGAAGAAGAAATTGTTCATGCAGTGTTTCAAAGAGAAAAAATATGGAACCCAAGACACAAAAACTATAAAAATGTAACTGTTTTCCAAAATAAGTGGACTTAAGTATCTACAACAGTTTTATCGCATTCCTACAGTAAACATGTACAATAATATTACTCCTACTGTCACACATTACTGGGTTTAACATTGTGACAGGAAGAAATTGCGTATCGATTTTAGTGTCGGAAGTGTCCGATGAGAAGTTCGGCTTGCTAGGTGCAGGTCTTTTGAATTTCCTCCCGTAGGTGACCTGCGTCGTGATGAGGATGAAATGATTATGAATACACACATGCATACAGCCCCAGTGCCAATGGAATTTACTAATTATGATTACAATTCCCGACTCTGTCGGAATCGAACCCGGGACTCCTGTGACCAGTACAGTAACCGTTTAGCCATATAGCTGGACACTTTGTGACAAAGTGCATAGAATCTCCCAGACTCTGTCATATCGGTTTATAATTTTTCCAATGGAGGGTGGTAGCATGAAGAATATTACTCTGCAGGCTAGTAGTGGGCTTAGAAGTAAATATGTCTGTTCATGAATTATATTTGTCACTCATTTATTCCACTTTTGTTACGATGATAAATTGTGTATGATAATTGTAACAATATTACAAAATACTATTTATAATTATTATATAAATAGCGTGATTTAGCCGGAAATGTAATTTCCGCGTGTTTGCTGCCCGGTGGTTTGAGACAATTGGGAAAATTGAATTTCTCCCAATACTTCTTTGCTACTTGTCGCCACATTTCAGTCGCAGGGTTTGGAAGGTCAAAGGTATTTTTTTGTCATTCTTAAGTAATCATAAAATTTATCGCGATAAAGTCTTGCATCTCTGTACAAACGATGGAATTCTCCGAAAGTAATTCGTCATCATCATCATCATCATCTGTTTACCCTCCAGGTTCGGTTTTTCCCTCGGACTTAGCGAGGGATCCCACCTCTACCACCTCAAGGGCAGTGTCCTGGAGCTTCAGACTCTTGGTCGGGGGATACAACTGGGGAGTATGACCAGTACCTCGCCCAGGCGGCCTCACCTGCTATGCTGAACAGGGGCCTTGTGGAGGGATGGGAAGATTGGAAGGGATAGGCAAGGAAGAGGGAAGGAAGCGGCCGTGGCCTTAAGTTAGGTACCATCCCGGCATTTGCCTGGAGAAGTGGGAAACCACGGAAAACCACTTCCAGGATGGCTGAGGTGGGAATCGAACCCACCTCTACTCAGGTGACCTCCCGAGGCTGAGTGGACCCCGTTCCAGCCCTCGTACCACTTTTCAAATTTCGTTGCAGAGCCGGGAATCGAACCCGGGCCTCCGGGGGTGGCAGCTAATCACGCTAACCACTACACCACAGAGGCGGTCGAAAGTAATTCGTTCTTCACGAAATTCATGAACCCACTTTCGATTCTCCTTTCTAGGTAAATAAGCCTTCCATGCTAAATATATTAATTTATCATACCGGAATCGAGGAAGAGTTCCTCGAATTTTCAATTGTAGGTAACTGTCATCCATCAGTAAACTGTTTCTAGTGTACTTGGATAACAGCATTAGTTTGTTACCACCCTAAAACGCCTCGCACCAAACTAAGCTGAGAGCACGGCGTAGAGTTTTCGGTGTGAACAGCAAGCACGCCTTGCGCTATGCATAGCATTTCACGCTACACACTATGCGAAGCGCGCTCGGTGTGCACGCGGCCTTAGTCATAGGGTAAGCTAAAGAGCTGAGCTGAATTAACTGACGAATATCAACTGATTCAATAAACTAATAAATAATCTACCTACTTTCGAATTATGTTTCGACTACCCTTTATGAACACTGCAAATAAATCCAACTGCAAAGGGCACTAGGAAAGTTTTGCAATGTGAGTGAATGCTTTAGACTTTTTCAAAATAATTTCCACCACACTCAATACACTTCTCCATATGTTGAAACCAGTCACTGAACCAAATCTGCCACTTTTCTTCAGTTACATTTTCACACTCTTGATCCCATGCTGCCAGAAGCTCCTCGTTGGATGCAAAACACCGCCCTTTCGGCTTCATCTTCACTTTTAGGAAGAGTGCAAAGTCATATGGGGCAAGATCAGGACTGTAGGGAGGGTGATCAAGCACAGTCAACCCTGATTTGGCAAGAAAATCCATTGTTACATTAGCACGATATGCTTTTTCTTCACTGACCTTGACTTTTGCACAGTCACAGGAGTACCCACTACTTCAAACAGCCACACCTTGTTCTGGGATTTTGTTGGGACATTGTAACAATAAAGCCAAGTTTTGTCACCTGTAACGGTGTTATTGACATTACGCGAAGTCCCATTTTCAAACTGTTTTAGCATTTCTCAGCACCATTTCACTCGATGTGCCCTTTGTTCCTCTGAAAGTGAATGGGGCACCCAAAGGGAACAAACCTTTCTAACATGGAGATGGTCTTGTAGAACTGAATGAATAGCTTGTGCAGGGATGTGGAGGGTCTCTTCTACCTGCCGATATGTCAACTGCCTCTCTTGCTGCAACATTTTCCTCACAGCTTCAATGATTTCCTCAGTCACTGATTCAGACGGTCACCAAGAACGAGGATCGTCTTCAACCCCAAAATTTCCCCTCTGGAACTCTTTGTACTAGCGGAAAATTGTTGTACGATGTGGACAGTCTTTCCCCAGCACAGGGGTCATTTCCCCCAGGCACGGGTCAACAGTTAATCCACAAGCAAAATTGTAGCGGATAATTGCGCGATATTCACCTTTAGACCACACTGACATCTTAACTTGCTTTCAACCTCACTGCTCAGGGGCCGATGACCTCGATGTTAGGCCCCTTTAAACAACAAGCATCATCATCATCACCCCACTGCTTGGTAACAACTGGTCGGAAGATCGCGCCTTGCTGTCTTCTAGACCGGTTTTCACTCCTCTTTTCATCCCTCACCAGAACAGGGGTGTCCAGCCAACCAGTTTTTCATGTTGCAAAACTTTCCTAGTGCCCTTTGTATTATTTTAAACCTCCCCGGAAGAAGAGGACAGTGAATGTACGTGGGTATTTCCAAATGAGCTGAGAGTGAGATTCCATTATAGCGTAGGGTTCCTTCAGTGAGCTATGATTCACCTACAGCAGAAGTGTGGCTCCCCACATGTCCAGTGTTCCGATAATGAATTGTGTGTATATTGTGTCTGACTGATCCGTGAGTGCACCCCTAAGCACCGTCTGCTACGAGTAAGCTGAATCGTGTGCCATGACCTCACTGTTGCTGTGATTCAATTCACTCAGACAGTTGAATGAATCTATACACAGCTTCGAATCATACACTCAGTAGCCAACACTATTTGGGATACAATGTAGTGATTATAAATTGTATACCGTCACGTCTCCTACTTGCCAGCACAATCTAATGACAAATTTTTCTTCCACCAACATGTTCTGAACCGACTAAGCATCATGTCAGACCACATAGACTTGACACTTTCACGGTTATGGCCACCAGCAGGAGTATTTTCTCCTTAATAGATTGCCTATCTGTAAAAGCAAACCTTCAGTTTCAAACGATGTTAAAATTACCTGTTGTTTATTACTGTAGATTATAATTATTTAGAGATCACTACAGTGATGAGTGAAACAAATCTAAGTTGATCTTTAAAAAAATGAGTTGTACGCTTTTATCTGTAACGATGAAAGTTGCAGCGATTCTTATCAAACGGTAATTCCTAATTTTAAAAAAAAACACTGGAAAGCACACGCTCAAGCAAAGATCAGACACATATAAGTGTGTGTGTTACATCCCAATATCAAAATAAAGAAGGTAACTAAACAACAATGACTGTACTGATTCCTTGCGATAGCAGAAGTTCAGTGTTGACAAGTTTACAATTGTTCTAATTTCTTTTATCTGAAATTGGGTAACTTTATTTAGATGTTACTTGGAAAATATCTTAGCAGCATTTCAATCCATGTATGCAAAGTGATCATTTTCACTCCTAGGAGCACTAATAGTACAAAGCTAAAGTGATGAGCTAGCTAGCAAGAAGTGAACGTCAAAATTGACGTGCAAGTCATACAGATGACACAGATTTAAAGGACTGGCATTTAAATAATGGAGGTCTCACGATATTATGGTACACAAGTGTTTCCCAGCCAGATGTGATCTTACAATTCGAAACTGAGAAATTAGCCGAAACTTATAATCAGAAATAAAATAAAATAGTAAATTGATTTTTTTAAACTTAGCAAGGCGTACTGCTCTTCATAATCATGGTACAGGGAAATCAATCAATCAATCAATCAATCAATCAATCAATCAATCAATCAATCCCCACAGTTATGCATTTAGGGTAGTCGCCCAGGTGGCAGATTCGCTATCTGTTGTTTACAGTCTTTAACACTCTCTCTCATTAACAGATAAGTCTTTAACACTCTCTCTCATTAACAGATAACTAATCACATTAATATTTTATGTGCTAATAAGGAAGATAATATTACCTGCAGCCTTACATCGGACGATTGATCTTGCTTCCGCTTTTATCCTATCTTTGGTAATATAATCGTCTAGATCTGAATGTCGATATGACTTCTTGAATCTCTCTTTAATTATGCTCGGCCGATTTAAGTACATCCCCTTATAAATCCTGGCTTCTGCACCTTGTTTAATCAATTCATACTTCGAACTCAGGTTCTCGAAACTATTTTCCATGGGACACACTTCCATGCTCCTGGTTGAATCATAACCTACGATAAAATCTCAAATAGCCATCGCAGCGTGGGCAGTCGAAACTCAGAATCATGCAAATAGCAAGCAATTAAAGGATGAATTTAAAAAAAAAAAAAACAATTCTCACGAGTTTAAAGCAAAATAACCACACATAATCTGTTTTGTTCGTGAAGTTGATTTGGGCTCGTTATTTCACCCAGTCACAATACTTGTCTTGTCTTGTCTTGCGGATATTTATTTGGGATTCAAAAAATTCTTTCCCAGTCACAAGATCGTTAATATATTACACTTATATCACAAAAGCACACGGTTACATCACTAATGCCCGATTTTAGCATGATCACACTTAGATAGATGCACTTAAAGAAGAAAATTTATATCGGGTATGAGGAGGTTCATGAAGGTATTACATTCGATACTGAGCAGGGACACAAGGAACTTAGTAAGCTGGAATAGGAGTAACGTGTTATACTGTACAAGATCGGAAAGTAATAAAAACCTTGAAACAGTATCTACTCACCATGGACATTTAGAAGTGCCACGTCACAAACATGTCGGAACAAAACAATTGAAAAACTAAATCATAATTACAATTTGATGTGAGTGTTATCAAGATACTCGTTTAAAATAGTAATGATCGTAGGCGAAGGTTGGTGCAACAAAACTGAAAGTCGTGTGGGAAAAGATACTTGAACTTTGAGTAGTTTCTGCATTAAAATAGTCTGGTCATGTGCATATTGGGGGCAATGAAAAAACAGGTGGTCACTATCGCCTTCAGATTCTCCACAGGAACAAGCTGGGTCGTTCGTAATGTGAAATCGAGTTAAATATACTGGGGTTAAGGCATGATTAAAACGTAGTCGGATGATATTGGTAATGTGACGTCGTGTATACGTACCATTTGCAAACCACGGCAGTGTGGGAATACTCGGTTGAATTTGATAGTAATGTTGGCCTTTCGTACGAGCAGATAATCGCCATTGTGTGCACCATGTGTGTTGAGCTGCAGTTTTGATATGTGGAAAGAAGTCGGGAATCGGAATTTTGATTTGTAATATATTCGCGGTATCTGCACTGGCGTCTTTCGCTGCTATATCGGCCATGTCGTTGCCTACGTGCCGATTATGCCCTTTAATCCATATTAGCGTTATAACAAAACCTGATGTTTCAAGTCGAAATAGAAGAGACTTGACTTCGTAGACATATGTATTTGTATGAGGGGCGAGTGAATGCAGAGCTTTTAAAACACTTTGAGAATCGCTGGATTGCAACTGTTGAACATATACGAGGGCTTGGCATATGGCATATAATTCTGCGGTAAAAATAGTTAAATTATTAGGTAACGGATATTTAAAGCTAATGAGTAGTTGTGGATCGTAAAATGCTGCTCCGACTCCAGTATTTGATTTTGACCCATCGGTAAATAGGTGGTAGTCTGGTGTAGTTATGGGACTTTTAAATTTCTTATGAGCATATAATGTGGGATAAGGTGCAGACATTGATTGGTTTGATGCATCAGAAGGGGCAATGATAATAGAAGGACGGAATGTTTGAATATCATAGTGGTATGAATACGTATTAACACGTGGTGTACGAAATATAGTCTCAGTAAGATGGTGGATTTCAGCATAAGCCATATATATGGCGGGATACCGATGATTGGGAGGAGGACGCTGTTGATAATATTCATATAATAATTGTAATTTAGGGACAATAAGGGAGTTCGTTCTACTAATATGTTTAAGTAGGAATTTTTTGGAAAGTTTTATCCTGCGAATGTACAGTGGTTCTTCCGTAGTTTCTACTAATAATGCGTTAGTTGGTGTTGTGCGGAGGGCACCCACACTGATACGTAGTGCTGAAAATTGGAGACGATCCAACGCTAATAAACTATGTTTAGAGGTTAAATCAATAATACGGGCGCTATAATCAAGTATGGACCGAATGGTTGCATGATATAGCTGTAGTGCTGACAAGGGGTCAGCACCCCATGCATGTTTCGTTACCGTTCGTAAAATGGTGATATAACGATCAGATTTCCTAATAAGGTGTCGTATATGAGTTTGCCATGTGAGTTTTTGATCGATATATATTCCTAAATAGAAGTGTTGTGAAACCAAGGGAATGCTATAGGTGTCAAAGTTAATAGGGCTTTTATCAAAGGTTCGTTTATGTGTAAAGATCATCGCTGCACATTTAGGTATAGAAAGGGAAAGGCCATGGGCCGTTAGCCACTGAAAGACTAAACTTAAAACGCGAGATATTGTGTCTCTACAAAGGTCAATGTGGGAGTCAGCACAATAAATAACATAATCATCCGCGTAAGCTAGAATACGGGCGTGTGGTAGCACAAGAGATTCGAGTTCTTTCATGTAAAGGGCAAACAAAATTCCACTGAGTATCGATCCCTGTGGTAAACCTCGTGATGTGTAACGGCTATCAATTGTGTGTTGGGGAGATTTAATAGTTAACCGGCGGTTAGTAAAGAGTTGATTTAAAATAGAAATGAATTGGATGGGGAATCCAGCACTAAATAATTTCTCTCAGAGGATATGCAGTAACACAGCGTCATAGGCACCTTTAATATCCAAAAAGACTGCTACGATAGATTGTTTCCGCCATTTTGCTAATAAGATGTCGAGTAAGAAAATAATGATAGGGTCTTGTGTACTATTACCCCGTCGAAAGGCAAACTGATACTTGGGTAATAGCGAGTGAGATTCCAATACCCACGCCATTCGTTTCATAAGGATTTTACAAAAAACTTTGCGTATACATGATCCCAGAACTATGCCTCGGAAATTGTCAGATTCAGTAGGTCGTTTTGTTGGTTTCAAGATGGGTGTGATGAAAAACTCGTTCCATGATGCTGGTACATGTAATGTCTCGAAAATGCTATTATAATATTTGAGTAAATAAATTTGGACAGGGGGGGGGTAAGGCCTTGAACATTTGATAAGTAATTGCATCAGGTCCTGGTGATGAGCTATTGACGGTACATAATACAGAGTGTAATTCATTATATGTAATTGGATTCAAAAGGGAAATAAAAGAACAAGTATTATCCTGTGAGGTGGGTAGAAAGAATGGATTTACGGTAACAGGTGCAAGGGTGTATAAAAAATCTTCTAGAACTTGTCGCGGATAAGCAGAAGAAGTTTGGTATTGGAAAGTTCTAGTGATCATGCGGATCGCGTTCCAAAATTTCGTTGCTGGAAGTTGTGGAGTTAATTGAGAAATAAAAGATTGCCAACCTTTTCGCTTTTTTGCATTAAAGACGAGTTTTGTCTTCGCGATATGGTTTCGCAATTGAAAATAATGCTGCTGCGTCATCGATTGGCGATATTTTTTGAATAATTGTTTGCGTTTATGAATAAGATCGTGACATTCTCTGTCCCACCATTTTAGTTCGTATTCCTGTGGATGGGTCGTCACTTTTAATGGTCGGCACGGATGAAACATGTTTAAATATTGGGTTAAATAAGGGAGTAAGAGGGAAAAGGAAAGAGGGGACTTATGTTTCTGCTGCAAGATATAATTGAGGTATGATTGCTAGTTAGAAACATTGAAGTTTTTATAAGATCGGACTTTACTTATACAGGAGGGTGTCTGTAACGGGGAATGTGGTGGGTGTATACCATATGTGATGAGAATTGGGAAATGGTCACTAGTGTGAGTATCAGATAATGTATGCCAGGTGGTGACAGGGGCCATAGTGGTGCGGCAAAAAGTAAGGTCTACTGCGCTGGGTGGATATCCAGGCGGAGTTAAACGGGTCGGGGAGCCGTCATTTAAAAGAAACAAATTCTGATGAGTTGAAGTAGTAAGTAAATTGGAACCTTTGATTGTATCCACCATACATCCCCATTCAGTGTGGTGGCAATTAAAATCACCGAGAAGAAAAAGATGTGGAAATGTGTCAAATTGTTGGATAAAATGCATCCATTGATTCTGAGTAATGTAAATGTGGGGAGGGCAATAGATGTTGATGAAACAGGTATTATGATGTACTATTCCTACAGCATAAGTGTGCGGGATGATATATTGTAAAGAGAAATGTGTAACTGATAAGGAAGTATGAACACATGTGGCAACTCCATCAAAGCCGTTACCATCATGTCGGAAAACTTGATAACCTCGTAATCTAAAAATGAAATGCGGTTGAAACCACGTTTCTTGTAAACAGATAAAATGAGCTCGTGTTTCATTCAGCAAAATTTGTAACTCATGTCGTTTAGAGGCGGCACTTCGACAATTCCATTGGAGTAAAGTAATCATGCTAGTATGTTCATGATAGAGTCTCGTAGCTTATATAATACATGGTGAAGTTGAGGCTCGTGACCCATACTTTGAATTAACATTACCAGCAATTGCTGGATTTCTTGTTGAAGGCATTCCTTGGAAGGAGGATAATGTATATCTTGAAGGGTTGCAGAGGGTTGCTGCCTAGCAGATGTGGGCGCACTTGAGGGATATGCTAGTTGCAGAGGTTGTTGCATGGCACTCGTTAACGGAATCGAATGTACCGGAACTGAAGGTTCGTTTCGCAGAATGGCCATGTATCCTTGACGGTCGAAACCGGGTTCGGGTGTAGGAGGGGGAGATTGCATGATTACTTGGGTGAACTTACGCTTACGCGGGTTGGGAGTCGAAGGGGATGGGGGATTTGACGATAGAGGAGGGAACTGAAGTTCTTGTTGCTCGGAATGATAAATGGGAAGAGCGATTCGGGCTTTAGCTTCGGGAAAAGATATGTGTTCAGTACTCATTAATTTTTAATGGTGACCTGATACTTATGTTCTGGACAAATTGATGAACCTGTGACATGGTTTTTTTTACAGTACGCACATTGCGTAAATTGCTCCGTACATGCCTGGGTTTCATGTTGTTGCGCACATTTCCCACAACGAGCGTTTTTTGCTTGACATTGTCGAATTGTATGGCCATATCGCGGGCATTTGCGGCAGCGAATGGGTGAAAAGATGTAAGGTTCAACTTCCATGTACACCTTATATAAGGCGACATGGGAGGGTAATGTTTGTGATCTGAAAACAATTTTTACTGAACCCGTAGGCAGGTATTGGGTTTCCCCATCTTGAATTGCACGGCGATTAAGTCGTTGCACGCTTTTAACTGGTGCCTCGGATTCCAGGTACTGTAATATGTCATCATTCGATAAACCCTTTTCAACTCCACGAATAATGCCTACTCTTAACACTTGTGAGGATGGAATGTACGCTTTAATTTTAAGGGTTTCAAGCATAGGATTACTCAGAAATGCGTTGGCTTGAGAAGCCGTATGAAAGGTAACTTGTAGTCGATTACGTCCTTTACGTTGGATCGATTTGACATTGAGTTTGGTTTCATAAAAACGGCGACCAAGTGCCATACGGTGTAAATTGCCGATGTTTTGCTCGTTTATGGATTCAACAAATACAAAGAAAGGTCCATGATGAAAACGATTATAATATTCCGCTGTAGAAGTCACTTGGGACGCCTCGGGTTGATTGTTAGGTTGTTCAGAATTAGAACGGTCTACCTCTTCGGTATTACGCCTCTGCACATCAGACTCAGTGGACTGAGAACCTTGCTGTCGTGTCGTATTACTGGATGTATTGGTTATGGGTTCCTCTTCCATAGGTACTACAATTTCACGCTCCACACGTAAGGAATTCCCGGTTACCGCCGACGTTCCTCCACTGTCGGTCTCCATTGCTTGTCACTCCCGCACCACACGTGAACGAAAACACAAGTGGTTACCACTACCGCGCACCTCTAACTCGCACAAGTAGAGTAGTGTACAGTACCACTATCACTGCGTGACTGGAGTCACAATACTGTATTATATTTGTACTAGTTCTGTTCTGTTCTGTTCGTCAAGTTGATTTGGGCTCGTTATTTCACCCAGACACAATACTGTATTATATTTGTACTAGTTCTACACACGCACACAATTTCAATAAAGTAGTACACCAATGCAGGTGACAATGTTTTCTGAGTACGAAGTACTTGAAGATTGATGGAAGTAGACCATGCAGCGGACTCACAAAATGGTTTCAAAGCACTTGAAGTAGTTCATGAAAAGACGTATCACCTAGACAACTGAGAGTGAAGAAATAGGTATACAAGACTAGGAGATATAGGAAAAGCGCAGGGACACAAGGTATACTAATCTTCACGCTAGAGTGGCCGATCTCAGCGACTTCTACAAAACATACACACCGGGTCAACATATAAGGGAGAAGCAGGAGAGGGCAGTGGAACGACGGAGGGGTGGATATATGTGAGAGTGTGGGACTTTGGACAGAGGGAAAGAAATATCTGAGCAACGTATATGGGGGATGTAGAGAGCGCAAAATGTCATTGAAATCGTAAATAAAAGATTAAGAGGGGCGACAGTGTGTTGATATGAACATCAATGAAAATGTACATGCGATCGGTGGAGGGGGAGATGAGAATAAACGGTAGCTATGTGTCTTGGTTGAAGAAGAGGCGTTAGGGAGGGCGTGAGGCAAATGAGAAGATGATGAAATATGTAAGTAGTGTCAATGTATTGTGGGAAAGTGGGGTTAGAGTTGTAAATTAGAGTGATCTAAGAACCGATTTAAGATACGTATGATTGTGGGAGAGGGCTTGTATACGAGACATGCAATTGACGAGGGGAGTGGATAATTGTATTGTATTAAGCTGGAGTACAGGCATCGGCGAGGAGAGTTGTACAATGGGCATTGAAAAAAGATATGATTGATATCAGCATCTACAGATCCACAATGACATAGGGGATGCTGTTGTAAGCGAAATCTAAATTTATATAGAGGTGTGAGGGAATGATTA
The DNA here is from genome assembly GCF_040414725.1 of Anabrus simplex. Lineage (NCBI taxonomy): Eukaryota > Metazoa > Arthropoda > Insecta > Orthoptera > Tettigoniidae > Anabrus > Anabrus simplex. The sequence continues at coordinate 730,792,889 of NC_090265.1, forward strand.
AAGCGAAGACGTATGATATTGATGATATGACGACGAGTGTAGGTGTCGTGTTGATACCAGAAAGTATAAGGTAATATGAGTTGGAGACTATGATAGAATTTGCCCTTCTGACATGCAGATGTTGTCCATGTGTTTTGCCGTAATTGTCGTTGTTGTGATTTGAGGAGAGATATGAAATCTGTGGCTGGAACAGAAAATGTAGCTGGGGTTGTAGATAATAGGGAAGCCTCTTTCGCTAATCGATCGGCTCGTTCATTGCCTGGTATGTTCTTATGTGCAGGTATCCAAATGAGGGTTACTTGGACACCTAATTGGTGTAAATTGAAGAGGATATGTTTTACATTATATACATACCAGTTCAGCGTAAACTTGTTAGATTTTAGTGTTTGGAGCACGGAGAGAGAGTCAGTGAATATATTAGCAGATTGTATGGATGAATTTTTTTATGTACAGTAATGTTTGTTGTATGGCAAGGAGTTCAGCAGAAAAAAATAGAAGAGTGGGACGATAAGTGAAACAATTCAGCATACTGAGTCTGTTCGTAATAAAAAGCAGCGCCGACACCACAAGAATTTTTGGATCCATCAGTATAAAAATTGGGACAGGCATTAGTGGATGAAATGCGAACTTTTTTAGAATGGAGAGGAAAAAATGAAAGCCGGTAAGGGAGCATAGCAAAAGAAGATTCTTTAGAATGAATAATAGTAGGAGTATATTGAATCACGTCGTATGCCACAGAATAGTATGGTAGCACGTGACTACGAATAATAGTATATTTAAATGGGGAGACAGACTCAAATGCCCAAATTAAGGCAGGGGCTCGGCAAGGATGTGTGATAGGTGATGAGAATGATTGAGCGAGTAATTGTATTTTGGGTATAAGGTTATTGGAGAGCACTAGAAGTCGTTTGAGGAGATACTTAGATGCTAGAAATCGGCGTCGAAGGAGAAGAGGAGGGTCACCAGTTTCAACTAATAAGGCATTAGTAGGAGTGGTAGACAACGCACCAAAACAAACTCGTAGTGCTTGATTTTGAGTTGTATTGAGGGAATGAAGGGCGGAGGGTGATGCAAGATCAATTATATGTGCACACTAGTCGAAACGAGCACGGATGGTGGAGCAGTAGACTAATTTTGCTGTAACAGGATCAGCTCCCCAGGAACGACGTGTAAGGGCTTTTAGAAGGTTAATATACGTGGCAGTACAGTTGCGTAGGTGTTGTATATGTTGGGAAAATTGTAATTTACGGTCAAGGATAATGTCAAGATATTTATGGTGCGAACGTATGGGAATTTCATAAGTATCGAACAGTAAAGGCTCGGAGTTGTAAACCCGCTTGGTAGTAAAGATTACGGCAGAGCATTTATCGGGTGATAAAGAGAACCCATGAGTGTGTAACCAAGACTGAACGTGAATTAGCAGCCGTGTTATGCATTCGCGAGCAACATCTACCTCCTTATGGGAAAAGTAGAGAACTATGTCGTCGGCATACATAAGAATTCTGGCAGGTTGGAGGGCAAGTTGCTCGAGGCCGGATAAATATAAAGCAAACAGTATTCCACTGAATATATCACCTTGAGGGACGCCGACAGTAGCTTGACGAGGGGATGGTGTAGTGAGAGGAGGTTTGAAGATTAGAGTGCGAGACGTTAACAGATGATGTAGAAGAGTTATGAAAGTGGTTGGGATGCCTTTCTGTGATAACACATCCCATAACATATTCAGGGGGACGGAATTAAAGGCACTTCGCATATCGAGGAAGACAGCAATAGTGTGTTCTTTTCTAGATTTAGCTAATAATATGTCTATTATAAGCATATTGATCGCATCCTGAGCATTTCGACCTTTACAGTAAGCATACTGATACTTGGGAAGAAGGAAATAATATTCTAAGTGCCAGAGAAACCTTTGAAGCATGAGTTTAAGAAATAGTTTGCGTATACAAGATGGCAAAATTATTCCCCTAATATTGTGAAGGGAGGTCATTGGACGACGAGGCTTTGGAACCGGGACTAGGAAAAAAAGTGTTCCATTCGGGAGGAGGAGTCGCAGTATGTAACACAACATTAAAGTACTGAACAAGCACTAGTAGGGCTTTGGTCGGCAACTGTTGTAACATAGCATAAGAGATATAATCAGGACCAGGAGTGGATGATTTGCAGGAGTTAAGAACGGACGTGAGCTCAGGGAGAGTGATGGGACGAGAAAGGACTGAACACTGACTAGTGGAAGCAGAGATAGCTGGGGTATAAGGTGGAAGTGCATGATCTGGAGTGAGGGACTTTAGAAAGTCATTTAGAATATTCGGCGGGATTTGAAGGCGTGGGACGTGAGTGGAAGCCCGGGTGAGAGCACGGATAGCATTCCATAATTGAGATGCAGAAATATGGTTATGGAAAGAGGATATAAAAGTTTTCCAGGCCTGTCGTCGTTTTTGATTGAATACACGTCTGATATGAACAGTATGATGTTTGAGGTGGAAGTAGTGTGAAGGGGTTAGAGTTTTACGATAAATTTTGAAGAGTCTCTTGCGTTTAAGGATTAATTGGTGACATTCGCTGTCCCACCACGTTAATTTAGAGGTACCAGTTGTCATGGAGTTTGATGGTGTTGTAAAAGGATGGTATAGGTCCAGATACTGTGTTATTATTTGGAGAAGTGAGTGATAGGATAATTCTGTTACAGGGAAGGTCTCTAATTGGGTGATCATGTAGGAGTTAAAGCACGAAGCATTGAACTGTTTCATGGAACGTAGCGAAGCGATATAATGGTCGTTAAGTGGATTTTTAGTAATATACCCATGGCCATAAGTAATGAGGATAGGAAAGTGATCACTTGTATGAGTGTCACTGAGTACCCGCCACGTGGTGATAGAGGCAATAGAGTTGCGGCAAAGTGATAGATCGACTGCACTAGACAACGAACCAGGAGGAGTGAGCCTGGTAGGAGAACCATCGTTCAGAAGCAAGAGATTATGTTGAGTTACAGCATGTAAGAACTGTGTGCCTTTGGAGGTGTCGAGCGGGGTTCCCCACTGAGTATGATGAATATTGACATCCCCCAAGAAAACAGTGGGGTATCAGGTGGAAACTGATTAGAAGATTTGAACCATTGGGCGAAAGAAATGTAGTTATCAGGGGGATTATACAAGTTTATAACATATGTGTTCTGATATATAAGGCCTAGGGAATAGGTATTTGGTATTATGTATTGTAGACGTAATGGAGTGTACGATAACGAATTATGTATCACAAGTGCGACACCATCAAATCCTGGTCCGTCATGGCGTTCGATAGAATATCCTGGAAAATAAAAGTTAGTTGTATGAGAAAACCAAGTTTCTTGCAAAGCGACTATATGAGGAGATGTTTCGTGCATGAGAATTTTGAATTCGTATTGTTTATTTTGTAGGCTCCTAGCATTCCATTGAAATATGCGTACTACCATTATTATAGATAAGGTGTAAACTTTCTCGAAGTTGACTAATAACTGGTAAGATATTGGGGTGATCGCCAATTAGTTGAGTAAGCTGCATGAGAAGATTGAGAACACACTGTTGAACATGTTCTCGATGTGGGAGTGCAGTAGCTGTTTGGTGATGCTGTGCGGGTTGCAGAGGCATTGACGGGCTCGATGTTGAGGGAGTTGTCTGACTGGGTTGAATGGGGTATTGATAACTCAGAGATTGAGAGGGGCGAGAGGATGTAGTGGATTGCACTAGCTGGAGATATCCAGCTCTATCATATCCGGGAGAAAGCTTAGGTGGCAAATCCTTAACAATCACTTGTGTGAATTTGCGTTTGCGAGGGATGTCTGGTATTGGAGAAGGATGTTGAGAGGGCAGGGGAGGAAATTGTTGAATGTTATTATACTCAGAATAAGTAGGTGGAAATAGTCGAGCCGAAGCTTCTGAGAAGGAGATGTTATCAGTGCACATGAGTTTTTTGATTTCCACTTGCTTCTGATGAACAGCACAATCTGATGAACCCGTTTCGTGTTCCCGATTGCAATGTACACATAATTTGACATTAGCAAGGCAGTCTGAGGTAGCATGATTCAAACCACAGTTGCGACAGCGAAAGTTAGTGGACTGGCAATTGCGTATGGTGTGACCATAACGCTGGCACTTGGAACAAATAATGGGGTAGAATATAAAGGGATTGACTTCTAACATCACGTGATAGATGGAAACATATTTGGGCAAAGTTTTGGAGCAAAAAACAATCTTTACAGAGCCGGTAGGTAGATATACTGCCTGACCATCTTGGAGGGTTTTACGGCGTAGGCGATGAACAGAATGAACTTTGACGTCACTCTGAAGTAAAGTAAGAATATCGGATTCAGTTAGATCTTTCTCAACACCGCGTATAATGCCTACTCGGAAGATATTGGAATGAGGAATAAAGGCATGCAACTTGTGTGTATCAAGGAACTTATTCTGCAAAAAGTCATTAGCATGATTGGGAGAGTGAAAGTTTACCTGAATCCTGTTACGGCCTTTATACTGGATGGATTTAACAGGAAAGTTTCTTTCATGAAGTAAAAGCCCAATAGCCATAGGGTGCAGGTTGCCAATGTTATTACCTTGTTTGGACGAAACAAAAACAAGATACGGTCCCGGGTGGTTTAATGGGTATAAATTACATGCAATAGTATTAGGAGGTTGGACAGAAAGGGGAGGGTTATTATTGCATTGGTTCGAAGTTTGCAACGAAGGGGTAGTAGTAGAACTATCATTCACGTTTGTATCCATTTTCACTTCTTCTTCCCGTTCAACATTATTTGACGCGGGATGAAAGTCCCGAGTTCCTCCACTATCAGAACTCATGCCACCACTTCACAATCACACGCAAGCTAGCACTCGAATGCAGGAGTAAGTTCGAGAAACTTCAGACACCGAACACGAAACCTCGAACACTACCAACCGTACAGTACGATGTCGCGGACGAGACTAACTACACATAATCATTGACTGACACATTGCCATAATCAAGACGGAAACAGAAACAGTGAAAACCACAGATATTCTTCTTCTTCTTGAAATGTTGTGTTGGGCCGTTGCCTACGCTATAATAGAAGGCCTGGACAAGCCGACACATTTCTGGTCGAAGAAAGTAGTTCAGGCAATGGCTGCTTGGATCGCGTTTATGTTCTGTTGTTCTCATGTTCTGTCTATATCCTTATATTGAAGATTCATACAATAACGCGAAATAATACATTTTATTATCATTATGCCTGGTGTGAATCAGATATAAATATAGAAAACAACTTAGAACACACTACACTTCATATATTTCTTTCATTTAGCACTTGATTATTACACAAGAATAAAGAATAGGGAAATAGGCCTAAATAGAAGTACTCACACGATTTTTCCCTATTTCTATAATTTCAACACTTTTCTGCTCAGAGGCTTGCTCTTGAATTTGTTTAACAAGTCACAGTCTTTAGTCACTTTCTTTGCATTAGTATCAAGAACAGGCCTGAAAATTTTTGTAAGTATAACGTATGTGATGTGTGCTTGATCACAGTCGCGGCACTGAAACGTCTCTTTAAACTTTGGAGCGGTGAGGAATTTCAGTCTTCGGACAAGGTTACATTTTCCAAGATATCCTAACGCCCGCGTTGTAAATATTAATACATTGTTAAGAAGAAAACGAATTTGCGCCGGCACTTAGTCGGTGAGTAGAATTCTCCTCACAAAACTTACACTGTAATCTGATTCGACAAAGTGCAAGCTACATATTGTGGAGTTATCATTAGAAGCCCAAAGAGATCCTTTTCTGCTGCCCTGTCGAGAAATAGCAAGCCTCCATTTGTCCCCTAAACTCGGATCTTTGGGAAAAAATGAAAACTTATATTTGTGTATATTTCCTCGCTGTGTCAATGTGCAGTTAGGCACGCAACAATAAACCACCTTAACCTACAGAATGGAAAGAGAAACTTGATGGCAATTGGACCCAGCGGCTCTGAAATTTGGATCGTGGGTTGGCGACCACGGGGCCTTAGCTGAGTCCTTGCATTTCTTACACCTACTTGTGCCAGGCTCCTCACTTTCATCTATCCTATCCGACCTTCCTTGGCCAACTCTGGTTCTTTGCCGACCCCGACGCTATAAGGTTTCCGAGGGCTAGGGAGTCTTTCAGTTTTACACCCTTTGTGGCCCTTGTCTTCCTCTGGCCGATACTTTCATTTTTCGAAGTGTCGCCCCTTCCAGTTTCTCTCTCTGATTAGTGTTATATAGAGGATGGTTGCCTAGTTGTACTTCCTCTTAAAACAATAATCATCACCACCACCTTCACGGTAATTTGGAAGCACATAACTAAACAAATGTTAAGTGCATCTCAGCAACCATCCATATATTGCAAATCGTGAGACCAAATACATTTAAAAACGACAAAACTCTTCATATTTCATGTTAGATAAGGCCTTTCCATATAAAACGTTTAATATGTTATTTCTTCTCATCAAACATATTGAACTAACACGCGTAATCATAGAATTCGCGCCAAACAACAGAACATAAACGCGAACCCAGCGGTGGGTAAGAGAAAAACTATTACCCTGTTTTTAATGCAAGAAATTGGCTCTCTGTCCAGGCCTTCCAGTATCTAGTAGACAATTTCTTGGATTAAAAGCTGGGTAATAGTTTTTCTCTTTCCCACCGCTAGGTTCGCGTTTATGTTCTGTTGTTTGGCGTGAATTTTATGATTACGTGTGTTACTGCGACATGTTTTATGAGAAGAAATAACATATTAAACTTCGTTTTATAAGGAAAGGCCTTACCTAACATGAAATATAAAGAGTTTTGTCGTATTTTAATTTATTTGGTCTCACGATTTGCAATATAAGGATGGTTGCTGAGATGCACATAACATTTGTTTAGTTATGTGCTTCCAAATTACCGTGAAGGTGGTGGTGGTGGTGGTGGTGGTGGTGATTATTGTTTTAAGAGGAAGTACAACTAGGCAACCATCCTCTATATAACACTAATCAGAGAGAGAAACTGGAAGGGACCAGACACTTCGAAAAATGAAAGTACCGGCCAGAGTAAGACAAGGGCCACAAAGGGCGTGAAAATGAAAGACTCCCTAGCCCTCGGAAACTTAATAGCGTCGGGGTCGGCAAAGAACCAGAGTTGACTAAGGAAGGTCGGATAGGATAGATGAAAGTGAGGAGCCTGGCACAAGTAAGTGGAAAAAATGCAAGGAATCAGCTAAGGGCCCCGTGATGGCCAAACCACGATTCAAATTTCAGAGCCCCTGGGTCCAATTACCATCAAGTTTCTCTTTCCATTCTGTATGTTAAGGTGGTTTATTGTTGCGCGCCTAAATGCACATCTGACACAGCGAAGAAATATACACAAATATAAATTTTCATCTTTTTCCTAAAGATCCGAGTTTAGGGGACAAATGGAGGCTTGCTATTTCTCGAAAGGGCAGCAGAAAAGTGTCTCTTTGGGTTCCTAATGATAACTCCAGAATATGTAGCTTGCACTGAGTCGAATCAGATTACAGTGTAAGTACAGTGAGTGGAATTCTGCTCCCCGACAAAGTGCCAGCGCAAATTCGTCTTCTTAAAAATCTATTAATATTTACAACGCGGTCGTTAGGATATCTCGGAAAATGTAACCTTGTCCGAAAGCTGAAATTCCTTACCGCTCCAAAGTTTAAAGAGACGTTTCAGTGCCGCGACTGTGATCAAGCACACATCACATACGTTATACTTACAAAAATTTCAGGCCTGTTGTCGACACTAATGCAAAGAAAGTGACTGAAGACTGTGATTTATTAAACAAATTCAACAGCAAGCCTCTGAGCAGAAAAGTGTTGAAATTATAGAAATAAGGAAAAATCGTGTGAGTACTTCTATTTAGGCCTATTTCCTTATACTTTATTCTTGTGTGATAATCAAGTGCTAAATTGAAGAAATATATGAATTGTAGTGTGTTCTAAGTTGTTTTCTATATTTATATCTGATTCACACCAGGCATAATGATAATAAAATGTATTATTTCGCGTTATTGTATGAATCTTCAATATAAGGATATAGACAGAACATGAGAACAACAGAACATAAACGCGATCCAAGCGGCCATTGCCTGAACTACTTTGTTCGCGCAGAAATGGGTCGGCTTGTCCAGGCCTTCTATTATAGCGTAGGCAACGGTTGGGCTATGCGGTTAGCACAAGACCGAAAGGATTGGAGTCGGTCTTGGTTAGCAAATACAGTAGAGACAATATGCGACACAGAGCGAGATATCGAGGGACAGCTATTGGAGCTCTCTCTAGCGATTAGACCTGAAAACTACTGATTCTGTCGTAAGAGCACGTGTATTTTTGTGTGAAGTTATTGGTGTTATTTATGCGTTTTCAGTGAGTTGACATAATTAAATAGTAGCGTGTGTCATTCCTTGATATCTCCTCTCAACATGGGAGGAAAGGTATGTGCTCTGTTTGGCTGCAGTAACTATGAAGTAGAGAAGAATGCGCGGTCGTCCTTCAGGTTCCCTCGTGACAAGAAAATGTAAGTAATATTGTGTTTGCATATATATTCTTCCAGTGACAAAGAGATTTTTATAGTACTTCATAATCTTCTGACCTGCTCGACCCATATTTTAACTGGCTTAAAATGTAATACGCATATTTTATTGTATAGTGCAGCAGTTAACCTTCAATACCGATGTGTTGTTGTAGGTGTGATCTGTGGGTTTTGAATGTCACATAAGTGATTTGGATAAAGTGTACAAGAAAGAAGGGACGTCACGCTTATATAAGAATGATAAGGTCTGTTCAGATCATTTCCAGGCCAGCGACTTTAAAAATCCTCGACTATACAGCAGAGGGTAAGTTACATTTTTACTCTAATTGTACGTAAATATTCCTCAAAGCATCACTATCGACAACATTTTCATACTTTTCTTTCTTTTATCCCTCTTCTCAGATTAAAGCCGGGATTTTATAGATTTTATTTCTGTTAGTAGGCTTCATGTTAAGAGGAAAATTGTCCAGCTATTAAATGTTAATTCATTGCATCATCTGTGTAAGGAATGTGCCGATATTTTTATTGACAAGTGTCTTAATGTGACGATACAATGTTTTAAACGAGAAAAAATAAATATACAATCGAAGGAATTCAGGCAGGAATGCTAAAGCTAAAAAAGTAATGCATAAATGAAAGATCAAGCCATTTCACAGCAGTCCATTTCACATCTTGTTTATATGTCTAATTTCAGTCTTTGAATAATAATCTTTTAAATAATTCTTCATTCATTTATCCAGAATTGCTTTAGCAACTTCGAAGTTAATATCTCAATGACACTTTCTTGCTAGACGTAATTTATTTATTCATTTTCATACATACATTTCCATTGATATTTGAATTTAGCGCGATTTTTTCAGGTCAAGTCACTAGGAGCGCCACCGTCGAATTGTCTCCCATTTTATCAAGGCTAAATCCGTAAGTGTCGCGTATTGTCTCTACTGTATTTTCGGTTAGCATGCTTCTCAGCGTGAGCTCTTTAGTGTTACGAACCTCCAGCAGGGACACCAGCTAACGCACCCAACTTATCTCCGTACCCACGTTATTGTGTTCCAGTGCGTTTACATGATTAACTGTTTTGTTCCTCTCTGTATATCATAGCAGGAAATCCAAATTCTTCAGGTGTGAGGATTGCTGTTATCCCCCCAAGTAAAGAACTTTCGGAAAATTGGCTTATCACTAAATCAAGGTAAGGATCAACCAAGGGTAATCAATATTCCGTCCGATTATTCTCGTGTTTGTAGCCTGAATGTTAGAGACGGAGATAAAAGAATAAACTAAAGGAAAGATATATAGAAGCCAGAGAGCGTGCCTAATCGGTCTTTGAAATATCCCCATGACTTTCAAACCAGGAAAATAGCTCCACGAAATACCAAGCAGCGACAAGATATTTCTTCGGAAGAAATTTGTGATGAAACAAGCCTCTTCAACCGCAGGAAATACATTGAGTGACTAGTACGAAATTCATTTGAACAACGATGCCTCAATCCAAGTCAATATTCCAACGAGTAAGAATGACAGTAACTATCAAAAACCAGACATTAGAGGCTCCGACCAAGAATTCTGAGACTGCGACGACAGCTGATGACTAATCATAATGATGTCAAAAGACTACAGAGACATTTCGAAGACAACCCAGAAATTTATCGTCTGAATAAAATAAAGGAAGCAGCCAAATATAAAGGAAAAACGACCGTTTTTTAAATCAAATCCATAATTTTCGCAAGACAACGTCCGGGCAGTCAGAACAAATCACTCGGTACTATGTGACGTGGATATAGTATCCCAAACGGTTATGAATATGGCAGGACTCCTGGTCTAGTGTCACCTCCGTCACAAAGTACTCTGGACAGGTAGCCTAATTGGAAAATGTTCACAGTGTTTGTCACTATTCCCAACAGTGATCGCCGATTACGTGGCTAATTAGGTACGGCTCCTCTACGACTATGCCTTTGCTGGCAGGACCTAGTGTTTACAGTGCACTATGTCTTCCGGTATAGGCTAGAGCAATTTTGTTACTTTCATTGATCTGTCTCTGTCTTATCCTTGGCTTTGACAATATGAAAGTGACTGAGGTATGAGCGTTGCTAGTAATGCCAATTCCTTATGCAGCCAGTCCCTGCTATGAATGGTGTGAAAATGTTGCTCATAGGGTCGGTTGATGAATTTCAGTGGGCTTGGCAGACTGATATGTAATAGCAACACTGGCTCGGCGAGGAAAGCATCGGAAAACTACCTCAATCCTCATTTCCCTAGTACGCCTTTTCAGTGATACCTAGGTCATCTATGACAGCTGATGGCAGAGCTATTGAGGTTCCCACCAGCGGAAGCGCTGACGGACTGAACATACATACATACCTCTACGACTGAACCATTGTCAAGTTCGTTTGCGTGGTAAATGTTGAAGGTGCATGCGGTACAGATATCGTAAAATCACCTGCTCTTGCGAATGAACTGTTGTGTTTCCTTGTAATCCGACTTTCAAAGAAGTTACCTAGTCTTGCTGCCTACTTCCTCGTTGAAAGCTTAGAAGTCTCCGGTCTATCAGCTTTAGTTCAACTGCAATGCCTTTCGGCAAAACAATCCAGGTTTTGTGCATTTCTACTCATCAGCAAATAAAATACTTACAATGGTTGAATGATGATTTCATCGAGTACGTTAAAATCATTCGATTGGAATCAAAACGTGAAAAACGTAAGTGTCTGACTAATAAGACGGCAGATGCTGTCTCGCTAACTGTGAAATCTATAGTGGAATGTGTCTCTTCTGTGTTACTGTTATTTTGTGTTCTCACTGGTTGATTTTCTGGAGACGCAATAGAAGCTCTATTTAGTTCAGTGAGTTTGGGTGGTGGATATGATGGCGTGACGAACGCACGCTATAAAACGTATTCTGAAATCTGGTCATGAACAAAGGGTCAGCGAAATAGTGATATAAATCTTTTTGCGTCCACTGCTGGTAAATAACAGTTAGAAAAGGACTGAAAAGGTGCTCCGTTACTCGTGTCCAGAAAATTCTGAAATTTTTATGTACCATGCAGCATAGTATGATCCTAATATATCTACTGTAACTGGTAAGATTTCATATATTTTACGTTTCTGTATCTTAAGCCAAGCTCAAATGTGAAATGTTATTTTATGTGTGTGCATTACCTTCTCAATTAGTAACATGTTAAGGATTATTTTTCATTTTATACTGGTGTTGATGACTAACTCTCATTTAACGAACATGTGCTATGGGTTCGGTAAGTGCTGCCATCTGCAATGCCGCTGTAAACGTAATTCTCGCGGCACAGAGCAGGCAGTATATAAAGATTGAGACGGCGGTGATCAGACCTGAATGCATATATCGATACGTAACAAAATGGCTGCCACATTGGGCTATGTTTTGGCCGGCGTGTGGGACCATGTTTACATACAGTTTGGTTTATACCGCGCACGTGTGTGGTTGGTTGAGGTTATCTTGCTACTGGAATTCGTGATTTAATTATCCGCCGAATATTTGTGTGTGTTAAATAGTGTTGCAGTGTCCTTTTATCGGTTCTTCTTATTGGTTATCTAGATATTTTTAATGTGTTAGTAGCGTTTTTAGTATTTATAGGTTATTTCAGTAAGTGGCGTGAAAGTGACAAAATTACAGATTTTACCTCATTCATCTGTGAAGTTCGGAAGAAATTCGTTAAACCATTCACTGTGATAGTGAAGGAAGATTGTGAATTTTTATGCAGGTGGATGATGAGACTTTTATTAACGTTCCATCAGTGAGGTTTTAAAGTTTCAAGTTCATTTGCAGATCAAGTGTTTCACAAAAATGTGTGATTGACTACAGAGCATTTTAGGTTTATATTGGAATATGAAGATTGTGAAGACTTGAAATGAGACAGATCGATGAAGATTGATAATTTGATAAGTCATCTCACAAGTTATCCTGATGATAATATTGCTGTCACTGATAAAATTTCTCTTTTGATGAAACTTTTGAAAAATGCACTTGAGTTAGACTTTGAATTTAATGCAGAGAGAACTAGTAAAATAAAGCTTGTTCTGGATCAGTTAGAGCTCTCTATAACTAATCAAATATGATACCTTCCGTACTCTCCAGAGCTACTGATATGGGCTGTGGTATTCTCTTATTAGACCAAACGTTGATAAGACATTTGCTGTTTTAAGTAAAGTGGTCAATGTTGATGTTGGTAAAGAGTCAGTCTGCAAATTTACAACTACTAAGTCAGATTTTCAGACCTTATAGAGTTGTTTAATTCAGAGGAGAGATTTTTGCTAAAACATGGCTCGAAATTTATCTAGGAAGGCTCATGTTGCTGGTTTGGAATTGCATAAAAGTCAAGGTGTGGATATTTCTGATGGCACAATCCAGTTTCTAAAGTTAATTAAAAAGTGGTGGTCAGTTTGTAATGTACAGCGTCCCATGAAAGGTACATATACGAGAAATTAAAATGCTAGTCCAATTACTGGTCCTTATGACATGAAACTGTCATTCCTTACATGTTTAAAAACATACATAGACTTATGACACATGTCATGAACAGAAGGAAGATTGACACACACACATACCTCAGTGGTAGAACTGTGTAAATATATTTTCAGTACGTACCATTGGTCTTTGGTGCTTACTGTCAAATTGCAGACAGATAGTTTAGAGGAAAGATTTGGTGTCTAGAGGAGATTGAGTGGTTGCACTTATAATGATTCTCTTGGAACGAATTCCTTAGTCTGAAAGGAAGCTCAAAGGGTTAGGTGTATCGAAGATGAGGTCCGTGAAACTTGGTAAATTTTCTTTGCAAGTCTTTTCTCGTAATGATTATAACAATAGTAATGATGTGTACCATTTCATTGCCCTAACTAAAAAAACGAAGTGTTGAAATCGTCATTTGCCGAGAATAACGGTAAAGTTTCGTAAACCATGCGGCGAAAAATTCGAAGTAAGGAAATACAGACTAATGGAATCCATGTGGCCGTTAATATAAGGTAAAAGATACAGACAAACGGAATCCAAGTGGCCGTGACATTAGAAAAATGCACTACAAACCAACAGTAGGAACATTCGAAGATCGCATAAAAAAAAGGAAAATACTCGGGAAGTTGCAAGAAGTTAATAATACAAAGAAATAGCAGATTTTAGGGAGAAGATGCTAAATTATCGAAGAATTTAACTGAAATTCGAAGTCCAAACGCTATATTTCTCGTAAATGTATAAGATCATAGGCAAAATACTCTGCATGAAATGAAGAAGATGACTGAACGGAAAGCAGGGTTGAGTTAAAGATCGATGAAAGTTTATTGAAGAAGACTTCCAAAAACGATGTCATGAAGCAATTTTAATATAAGCCTGACAGTATTTAAGCCACCACTCCTGTCATTAAAACTGCAATAGTTGAATATACGTCATCATATTCTACCCATAAGAACTTAGAGATAATTTAGGAAGAGGCTTTGTAACTAAGGAGATCATGGAATTAATGATGTATTTGTCGATGTTTCCCATGTATGTACGTGAAAACGCTGTAATGGCCTACTAGACCGGAGATGGGATTGGCGACAGACGGGAACCGAACCGGCTCTGCCCGACAACAGACGTCCTGCGACCATGACTCGGAGATGCCACAGACATAAACCAGAGATGATCGCCACATAAAGGACGAAACTACAGCAGCCCCAGCCCAAAAAAACAGGCAGAATAAGATAAATTTAAAAGTTTTATTTCAAAATTAGACAGTAGTGTAGTATCATGTAGTAATTTGCTGGTTGTGTTGATATAAGGAATAGATCGCTTCGAGAGATGACTTATGAAGATAGTTTCACCGCGAATGTATTTATAGTGCTGTTCAAATGAAGTTTTTAGGTAGTCCTCCGAAGCATACAAGAACTTCCATATGTAGGAAATGTCGCATTCGCCAATGAAGCATTATACTAATATCTCGTCAGTCGATCTTCAGAGAGTTATGCCATAAACAATCTGTTGTAATGTACTTGGAGTGCATAATTGATGCGTATCAAATTGTAGGTTATCAAGATTATAATTAACATCAACTTTTTGCCAAACGTGAGTAAACAGGTTATATATGTGTGTATTTTGACAAATGAAGTGTATATTGTCAGAGATAGTAGTAATTGATCCATAAAATTATAATTTTATTGGGATGTGGAATTATACAAGTCGAGCATTACATTGAGTAGACCAAATGAAGTTTATATTTGCAGGAATGTAAGGATATGATGGAAATATGAGACAGGGAGTGCGAATGATAAATAATAGATATCCTTGAATATTTTTTGAGGAATTATAATAAATGTGAGGACGTATGAGGAAAGAATTTCGCGTATAATTAATTAATGTAATTGTCTGTAACGCAGTGTAGGATTATGGTTTTATTTGACGCCTATAGCGACGTAATCTCGAATAACCTATAATGTGAGGTAATGGCAATTTGAAAATGGATTTACGGGATGTTAATGGAGTGTGGTCATCGAGAATAATCTCAATTAACCTATTAGTCAGACTACTATGGAAACCTCGAATAAATTTTCCCATGCTATTTAGTTTCAGTACATTTAAGCTGAAATACTAGATTGTTGTTGGCAGGTATGATATTAGTGTCATCGTAATGTTAGCTTATCACTATTAATGGATTAGGAACTGTCATCTAAGGTATTCCTTGACTTATTGCAAACATATAATTGAATTTATTAAGCGGTGCGACATATTATAACTGAATGCAAGTTGTTGAGTCTATCTTGGAGATTTTACAGATTTCATAGGAATATTTTGATTATATCTAGTCATGATAAATGATGATTTTTATATTAAGATAGGTATCTATTAAGAGCTACAGACATGAAACATTTCTTATTCTGCGTGTGTTCTTTTAGATAATACAATTAGTTGAAGAAAGCCTAGACAGATAATTACTTACCAAAAGAATATTCTCGGATTCTTAAGTTTGAAACTTTGTAATATATCAATACTAGAAAAACAATCAAAACTGGAATTCATGTCAGAACTTGACATTCTCCTGAAACGTGACAATTACTTAGAATCTAATAATTCATGAGAATTTGATTTTATCCATAAAAGATTTTAATTTTTTACTCTTGTTATGTCATTTACAAAATTTCATGGTAATTCATTAATTTAATTAATTCCTTAATGTCAATCTGAAGAATTATTTTTTATAAGTGGATGAAAAATGAAGATAGATTGTAATTCATAATAGGTCAGAATGAAAACATCGAATAATTTTAATCCAGGAAGAATTTTAGGAGAAGAATTATTTGATAAGATGAGACATTAGGCAATAATGAGATAGTTGTTGATTGATGATCATAGATCGAAGGTTACGATAAACGCACGATCAAGACATTTTTTGTTTGGATGAAATACCAATGTACATAAAAAATGTTTTTGGAAAACATTCAGCTCATCTGAAAATAAGATATAAATTTGAATAAATATTAATAATTAAAAATTTAAGCGATTTTATGTTATTTATAGATTATAAGATTAACTTAAGGTAATATCTTACCTGATAATGGTAATTAATTGAGTTTAAAACTAAGTCTTTATGTCCAAATGATCCAATCGATGTTCGCGTATAATAACAAGGTAGGAAAGGTAATCTCAGTCGGATTCACGATAAAAATGCTGATATAACTTATTCCCTGAGATATTATTCGTTTAGCCATGGATTTTCTTGAATACCAAGGGTGACCAAAAAGTGAGATAGGCATTGGAGCGTGGCGCAAGAAAAATATTCCCTGAACATGGCGCAGATGGAATAATTGATCATTTAGATGCGTTAGAGCCTGCATTAGAAGTAGTAGTTCACATCAAAGTTTCCCTTGAAACACTGTGGAACAAGTAATGAAATATTATGTGAAAAGTGTCATATCCTTGTGTTGTACCGCTAACGTGTTCAGACTTTTCCATGTGTTAATGAGTGACAGTTACAAACCAGAATTTCTTAAGTTACAGAATCACTGGTAGTGTTTGGATTACAGTTAATTGAGAGTAATATATGTAACCTTAATTATGAGTGTCATAGCAGTGTGAAGTTGAAAACGATGATTTAAGAATGAGTTAAGGTGTTAGCAAATGTTTTAATTAATAATTATGATTTTCTTATAAATACGCCTTTAATTGAATATTTCAAGTAGGACTAGGTTGGTAAATGTGTATTTGTTGAGAATGTTGTTTCATTGTCCTTTGTAATTTGTGTTTTTCTTGTTATACTGCCGACATAGTGACCACAATTACACAAGTTGTTATCCTTAATTTTTAAACGACACAGATTTTCCGGTGAACAGGCATGATTCAAGTGAAGTCTAACTAGAGCAGTGATATGACGTCGAGTGTTCTGTCCTTTTGCGAACCATGGTTAAGTAGCAATTG